>NW_015168692.1:531202-540379 GCF_001447785.1 Gekko japonicus
TTTGTAGCAGGTACTCATTTGCATATTAAGCGACACCCCCCTAATGTAGCCAATCCTCCAAGAGCTTACAGTAGCTCCTGTAAGAAGAGCTCTGTAAGCTCTTGGAGGATTGGCTACATTAGGGGGTGTGGCCTAATATGCAAAGGAGTTCCTGCTACAAAAAGAAACCTGCGTGACAACCAACTTATCCACTAGTGGAAAAGGGAGGAGGTAACTCCTTTGTTCCACTGAAAATGGAGGCACTGAGTGAGGACCACGGTACCTGTATGGACAAAAGCCACGTGGGCTGGCGTGCGGAGGCGCACTGGCTACCAATTGAGCACCGGATCCGTTTCAAAGTGCTGGTGTTGACCTTTAAAGCCTTATGTGGCCTGGGACCGACATATCTATGGGATCGCCTCTCCCCCTATGTGCCCCGGAGAGCCTTGTGCTCTGCAGATAGCTGTCTGCTGGTTGTACCCAGCCTGAAAGATGCCCATCTAGGCTCAACCAAGGCCAGGGCTTTTTCAGTAGTGGCCCCAGCCTGGTGGAACATTCTCCCGATTGAGATCAGGGCCCTGTGAGACCTGTTGAAGTTCCGCAGAGCTCTGTTCCGCCAGGCCTTTGGTTGCGGCAGCGGGCATCTACCAGCTGGCCTCCCTATTGCTGCTGCATGAGATCGTTACGACTCAGCGTTGGCCTATCCATTCCGGCTGTGGGAACTGAAACTAATATACTACACTACCCACTTTCAATGCTTTAAATTGGTTTTATTGTATCATTTTAATATTTTTATTATTTCTTGACCTATTTTATCAGGGTCAGTCACATGTGCTTCTGAGTTCCTCATCGGGCGCTCATCGAGAGCCAGTTTGGTGTCATGGTTAAGTGTGCGGACTCTAATCTGGGAGAACCGGGTTTGATTCCCCACTCCTCCACTTACACCTGGCTGGTGTGACCTTGGGCAAGCCATAGTTCTGATAAGAGCTGTCCTTGAAAAAGAGCAGTTTCTGTCAGAGCTCTCTCAGCCCCACCTACCTCACAGGGTGTCTGTTGTGGGGAGGGGAAGGGAAAGGTGTTTGTAAGCTGCTCTGAGACACCTTTGGGTAGTGAAGGGCGGGGTATAAATCCAATCTCTTCTTCTAAATCTGAGAGGGTGTGGCTGGCCTAAGGACACCCAGAGAGCTTTCCAACAGAATGGGAACATGAACGTGGGTTTCCCCAGCCCTAGTCTAGCATACTAAACATCGTCCCCACATTGCCTCGGCCTGCTTGAGACCTTGCTAGGAAAACATACCTTGATCCCCCCCATCAAGGCATGGTTTCATCACTACATGTATTTCCACAGAAAACATAATGCCAGATGTTTTCATTTTTGTATTGACCCACAAGAACATGTCCATCACCCTGCCACACGTGGGGCTCCTGCCAGTGTTCCCTCTAAGCTGAGTTAGTGTGAGCTAGCTCACAGTTTCTTAGCCTCTGTCTCACACATTTTTGTCTCAGCTCAGGAAAGAGGACTCCAGAGCAAGGAAATTATGCAGTAGCTAAATTGCTTGCTCACAACCTTAATGCCAGTAGCTCACAAGGTAGAATTCTTGCTCACAAGACTCCACAGCTTAGAGGGAACATTGGCTCCCACTGTGGAGTAGCCCACTTCCTCCTTGCGAACCAATGCTGTGAAACAATTGGGGGTTACCGAGAGTGGAAGACCCTTCCGAAATCTGTAGCAGCCCCTCCTCTGTCTTGCGGAGGGGGCGATAGAAGGTTCAAGGAGGCAGTTCCTCGGAGACTCAACATGAGGGATGGATTTTCTGCGAGTGTCTTTCTTTAATAATATTTCCATCCTTTACAAAACCTTGAGAAATCCATTCAAACAGGATGAAGTGGAATATTGCCGTGGCCCACAGGTGCTGCCATGGTATCATTCAAAACAAATAAAGCTATTGATGATTCTTAAAACACACAAGGTGCTAGATCTCCAGAGAGAGGGGGAGAGGAAAAGACACGTACTTTGCTGAAACTGCTCTGGAAACTCTTGATTTGGATTGGGCAGACCAGAATTGCACTCTGTACTTCAGTTCTTCGTTCTGGAAGAAAGAATCGCACAGAATTGTTTTCATTTTGGCACCACCAGATATTAACATTCGATTTCTAGTAACCTGTTTCAGCAGTTATTGATCACCAACTACCACCATTTTGGATGGACTGACTTCAAATTTTAGGGATGTCTTATTTTATTTTTTTTAAAACAACAACAACAGAGTTTATCAGCAAAATGGCTTCTTTAAGGGGGCGGAGCCAGCTGCAATGAGCCCTGCTTTGACCAAGATCTGGTTACAGGCAGGGCTCTTTTTGTAGAAATTGTCGGTATAGCTGGATGCATATCCCCGCGTATGGCACAAAGAAGTTTCTTGGCAGCTGCGTACGGCTGAAATCAGTCCTAAAGGCAGCACGTTTCCATCATCGGTGGAGACAGCCACACTGCTACAGTCACATGTCTCTAAATAAATAAAAAACAAAGCCACTTCCTCCTCCTCCACATCAGACGCTGCTTCTTTCGCTGGAAAGGCCATCCGTCCTGCCACAGGCCTCAACCAGGATGTTGTGGGAGAAGAGCTGTTCCCGTGCAGAAGGTTTCAAAATGGGACTGCACAGGAGAGGAATTCTCAACGGGAAGGAAGCAAGGAGCCAAGGAAGCGTGGGATCTCGGGGCCAGATCACAGGGACGTCTCACTTGCGGAGTCTGGTTACCATGCTGAACGGAGAGGCCCCTTCGAGGCTGCAGAAACAAGGAGAAGGTTAAGCCTTCCCGCAGGGAACAACAGATCCGTGGTGCAAACGGATACCTTGTGCCTACACCGTGCATCAAGCCACTGGGGAAGAGGTGGAGAGAGCTTGCATCGAATACAACGCAGGGCTCTTTTTGTAGCAGGTACTCATTTGCATATTAAGCGACACCCCCCTAATGTAGCCAATCCTCCAAGAGCTTACAGTAGCTCCTGTAAGAAGAGCTCTGTAAGCTCTTGGAGGATTGGCTACATTAGGGGGTGTGGCCTAATATGCAAAGGAGTTCCTGCTACAAAAAGAACCCTGCGTGACAACCAACTTATCCACTAGTGGAAAAGGGAGGAGGTAACTCCTTTGTTCCACTGAAAATGGAGGCACTGAGTGAGGACCACGGTACCTGTATGGACAAAAGCCACGTGGGCTGGCGTGCGGAGGCGCACTGGCTACTAATTGAGTACTGGGTCCGTTTCAAGGTGCTGGTGTTGACCTTTAAAGCCTTATGTGGCCTGGGACCGACATATCTATGGGATCGCCTCTCCCCCTATGTGCCCCGGAGAGCCTTGTGCTCTGCAGACAGCCGTCTGCTGGTTGTCCCCAGCCCAAAAGATGCCCATCTAGGCTCAACCAGGGCCAGGGCTTTTTCAGTAGTGGCCCCAGCCTGGTGGAACATGCTCCCGATTGAGATCAGGGCCCTGTGAGACCTGTTGAAGTTCCGCAGAGCTGTTCCGCCAGGCCTTTGGTTGAGGCAGCGGGCATCTACCAGCTGGCCTCCCTATTGCTGCTGCATGAGATCGTTACGACTCAGCGTTGGCCTATCCATTCCGGCTGTGGGAACTGAAACTAATATACTACACTACCCACTTTCAATGCTTTAAATTGGTTTTATTGTATCATTTTAATATTTTTATTATTTCTTGACCTGTTTTATGAGGGTCAGTCACATGTGCTTCTGAGTTCCCCATCGGGCGCTCATCGAGAGCCAGTGTGGTGTCGTGGTTAAGTGCGCGGACTCTAACCTGGGAGAACCGGGTTTGATTCCCCCCTCCTCCACTTGCACCTGGCTGGGTGACCTTGGGCAAGCCGTAGTTCTGATAAGAGCTGTCCTTGAAAAAGAGCAGTTTCTGCCAAGAGCTCTCTCAGCCCCACCTACCTCACAGGGTGTCTGTTGTGGGGAGGGGAAGGGAAAGGAGTTTGTAAGCCGCCCTGAGACACTTTGGCGTAGTGAAGGGCGGGGTATAAATCCAATCTCCTCTTCTTCTAAATCTGAGAGGGTGTGACTGGCCTACGGACACCCAGAGAGCTTTCCAACAGAATGGGAACATGAGCGTGGGTCTCCCCAGCCCTAGTCTAGCATACTAAACATCGTCCCCACATTGCCTCGGTCTGCTTAAGACCTTGCTAGGAAAACATACCTTGATCCCCCATCAAGGCATGGTTTCCTCACTACATTTATTTCCACAGAATACATCATGCCAGATGTTTTAATTTTTGTATTGGCCCACAAGAACATGTCCATCACCCTACCACACGTGGGGCTCCCACTATGGAGTAGCCCACTTCCTCCTTGCCAACCAATGCTGTGAAACAATTGGGGGTTATTGAGAGTAGAAGACCCTTCCAAAATCTGTAGCAGCCCCTCCTCTGGCTTGCGGAGGGGCCGATAGAAGGTTCAAGGAGGCAGTTCCTCGGAGACTCAACATGAGGGATGGATTTTCTGCGAGTGTCTTTCTTTAATAATATTTCCATCCTTTACAAAACCTTGAGAAATCCATTCAAACAGGATGAAGTGGAATATTGCCGTGGCCCACAGGTGCTGCCATGGTATCATTCAAAACAAATAAAGCTATTGATGATTCTTAAAACACACAAGGTGCTAGATCTCCAGAGAGAGGGGGAGAGGAAAAGACACGTACTTTGCTGAAACTGCTCTGGAAACTCTTGATTTGGATTGGGCAGACCAGAATTGCACTCTGTACTTCAGTTCTTCGTTCTGGAAGAAAGAATCGCACAGAATTGGTTTCATTTTGGCACCACCAGATATTAACATTCGATTTCCAGTAACCTGTTTCAGCAGTTAATGATCACCAACTACCACCATTTTGGATGGACTGACTTCAAATTTTAGGGATGTCTTATTTTATTTTTTTTAAAACAACAACCCCAGAGTTTATCAGCAAAATGGCTTCTTTAAGGGGGCGGAGCCAGCTGCAATGAGCCCTGCTTTGACCAAGAACTGTTTACGGGCAGGGCTCTTTTTGTAGAAAAAGCCCAGCAGGAACTCATTAGCATAATAGGCCACACCCAACAGCAGGAACTCATTAGCATATTGGGCCGCACCCCTGACAGCACAGCTCATTAGCACATTCGGCCGCACCCCCATGTTACCAGAAGTGTGGTCATCCTGCCACACCCACCTTTTGCTTCTTATTCTGTTTACCTTGTTTGTTGTCAAAACCCAGGGCCTTTTTTTGTAGCAGGAACTCCTTTGCATGTGAGGCCACACACCCCTAACGTAGCCAATCCTAATGAGTTCCTGCTGTTGGGTGTGGCCTATTATGCTAATGAGTTCCTGCTGGGCGTGGCCAACTTGGGAGCCAGCCGGAACTCCGTTCCTGTACGTTCCTGCCCCTATAATAGCCCTGGTTACAGGGAACCAACCACTGCTATTTTACAGGTGGGCAGCCATGTTGGGCTGCAGTAGAAGAGCAACGTTTGAGTCCAGGAGCACCTTAAAGACCAACAAGGTTTCCAGGCATAAACGTCCGAGAGCCAAGGCTCCGTTTGTCATTTATGCGATGAAGGGAAGCTTTGACCCTTGAAAGCTTATAGACCTTTTTGGTCTTTGTGATGCTACTGGAGTCAACTCTTGCTTTACTACTTCACAGGCAAGGGACACTGTGTCTGAAAGACAAGGGCTGGCATCACACACACACTGGCTGTGACCACACTGGCGACTTGGCACGATATGGCACCGCCATTAATTGAACTGGTTGGAAGTGCTGCAGGGCATATCAGCCACAGAGAATACCCTGCTGTGGGTTAACCATGGAGACATCCCACGGTAAAGCATCCACATTATTGCAGCGCCTCAGCCACGGAACACGGGGCCAAAAAAATTATCAAAATCCATGCGCGCACACAAGTACACATGCGCGCGCACATGTGCATATAGGCAATTTTTTTTAAAAAAAAGAAACCCTCCCCGGCAGCAGAACGGACCTGCAGGTTCAGACTGACGAATCCGTTCTGCACACGCTCTCCCGCTTTCAGACATCCAGCCATGCGCAATGACTGCACAGGGAACCAAAAACACCACGTGATGTGGTGCCTTTTTAACCCAGCTCCAAGTCGTCATGTGACAGGATACGTGTGGCTGGGGAACGCCTGATAAGAACATAAGAGACGCCAATGTTGGATCAGGCCAATGGCCCATCCAGCCCAACACTCTGTATCACACAGTGGCCAGAAATACCAGTGCCATCAGGAGGTCCACCAGTGGGGCTAGGACACCAGAAGCCCTCCCACTGTTGACACCCCCCCCCAAGCACCAAGAAGACAGAGCATCACTTGCCCCAGAGCCCCTGTCTATACCTTGTGGCTAATAGCCGGGGAGGAGTGCCTGTGTCACATAGATGTTGCTGTCTGACTGCGCCCATCTGATCCGAAGGGGAGGAGTGCCTGTGTCGTGTGATCACGTGTGATCACGGCCTAAATAATCCCCTTTCAATCCACTTTCAGTGCCCCTTTCCGACTGGATTTTGCCAGTTCACACAGTAAAAATCCAGTTGGAAAGTGCACTGAAAACGGATTGAACGTGGATTATTTAGTGTGTGTGATTACAGCCAAGGAGATGTCTTAATTCCTTGTTTATAAGCTCTGCACAACAATATGCGTGAGCATTCTTGAGTGCGGAGAGGAGCATTTCTGAGTGCAGAGAGGAAAGTTGTTTTAAAACACAACTAGAGAGAGAAGACGTTTAGCCTATCGCCAGCGTGTTGGCTTATTCATGCCCTTGGGATATTACACGGAGACAAAACTGCCCTCCCAAGCCGTCTGATGCCATACAGCCTAAAATGCTGCTACTCCGTTCGGTGCTCAGCTGCTCTATATTTTGCATGAAGGTGCACCTCTGGGGTTCCCCCCTCCCTTTACCTTTGCCTGCACCATCACAACCTGCTCTTTTAGGGATTCTATCCGCTCATCTTGAAGTCTGAGCTCATTATTCAAGTCTTCCGTCTGCAAAAACCAACAGGAAAAAACACAAATCAGTAATAAAACCATGAAGATGGATTCGGCTGGGTAGCCGTGTTGGTCTGAAGGAGCAGATTACAGGGTTTGGTTTCAGGGGCACCTTTGAGACCAACGAAGTTTAGCCCTGTTCCCTCTAAGCTGTGGAGTCTTGTGAGCAAAAATTCTACTTTTTTGAGCTACTGGTGTTAAAGTTGTGAGCGAGGGATTTGGCTTCTGCATAAAGAAGAAGAGAAGAGATTGGATTTATACCCCGCCCTTCACTTGGAGTCTCAGAGCGGCTTACTAGTTTGCTCTGGACCCATTCTTTCTGAGCTAAGAGAAAAATGTGTGAGCTGCAGGCTAAAAAACTGTTGAGCTAGCTCACACTAACTCAGCTTAGAGGGAACACTGGCCCTGACCGGGATCGCCCAGACAAGCCAGATCTCGTCAGATCTCAGAAGCTAAGCAGGGTCAACTCTGGCAAGTACTTGGACGGGAGACCTCCTTGGAATACCAGAGGCGGGAAGTGGGGGCAGGCTTTATTCAGCCACCTCTCTGAATATCCTCTGGGGCCCCAGTAGGGGTCAGTCACCAGAGGTCGCAGTGACTTCTAGGCACGCATGCGCGCGCACACACACGCACGTATGGGAAAAAAGACCAACAAAGTTGTAGTCAAGGTATCTGAAAAAGTGTGCATGCACATAGGTACGCACACGCGCCCGCACACGCACACACGTATGGGGAAAAAAAGACCAACAGAGTGGTATTCAAGCTATCTGAGGAAGTGTGCATGCACACAAAGCTTGTACCTTGAGTGAAATTTTGTCGGTCTTAAAGGTGCCACTAGACTCAAACTTTGTTCTAGTAACAAAACCAGGTACTCATAAATCCATCACCCTCCATTCATAGCTTCTCTTTACATCTAGAGGTCCTTTTTCTTGCGAACTCTCAAACTTTTTAGGCGTCACATTTATATTACACGAACGATTACCCTAAATACCTGAAATAAGTAGCCAGAAACGATTTTCCCAGTGATCCTAACAAATTAAATTAAAATGTACAGGACAACCTGCAGGAAGAAGGCTGTTAGGTCGTCCCCCCCCCCCAATTTTCTAGGAAATCTGCTCACATGATGGAAAATGGCTGGGGGAGGGAACGAAGCAGTTTTGTCAAAACCTTGAGAGGGGGGGGGAAGGAGGAGGATAAGGAGAGGAGGAGGGGGAGGATTTTACAGCCTGCTTTTCACTACCAGAAGGAGTCTCAGAACAGCTTACAATTGTCTTCCCTTCCCACGACAGACACCCTGTGAGGTAGATGGGGCTGAGAAAGCTCTGAGAGAACTGTGACTGACCCAAGGTCACCCTACTGGCTTCATGTGGAAGAGTGGGGAATCAAATGGGGACGTGGGGAACCAAACCCAGTTCTCCAAACTGGCTCTGAAGAAATAGTAATAACATCTCAGAAATTAAGAAGAGGAAGAAGAGATTGGATTTATACTGTGCCCTTCACTACCCAAGGGAGTCTCAGAGCGCCTTACAATCTCCTTTCCCTTCCCCTCCCCACAACAGACACCCTGAGAGGTAGGCGGGGCTGAGAGAGCTCTCTCGAGAACTGCCCCTGAGAGAACAGCTCTGAGAGAACTGGTGACTGACCCAAGATCACACTAGCAGCTGCATATTGTGGAGTGGGGAATCAAACCCGGGACTTGGTCATAACACACCACCGCTTGTCACCATCTGAACTTCCCCACCCCAACTCGATTTATAGGGACGTCATTTTGTACCCTGCCTTTCTCCCCAATGGGGACCCAAAGCAGCTGACGTTATTATCCCGTCCTGGGAAGCAGGTGAGGCTGCGGGGTGTGCCTGGCCCAAGGTCGTCCACCAAGCCTTCGTGGCAGGGTGGGGATTCGAACCCGGGCCTGCCAGATCCTAGTCTGATGCTCTACCCACTACACCAAACTGGCCACAGAACACGTTGCTGCAAGTGCTACACAGTGCACGGCATCCGTTTGGCAGAGGAAACCCTCGGCATTGATTTAAGAGCCAAGATGGTGTTTGTTCATCTGATTAAAAAGATGTACTAGACAAAACATAATGATCCTACAATACATTATCGGCTGTTCGATAATATGCCTCAGCAGCTGCAGCGTGTCAGACAGCAGGCTCTGTACAGCAT
>NW_015168692.1:540471-561074 GCF_001447785.1 Gekko japonicus
GCAGAAAGAAACACAGTTATTTACCTCCTCACTTTGCAAAGGAATCACAGAGGGGGGAACAAAAAGAAATGAAGGGAAACTCAGGAGGGAGGGAGGGGAGGGGAGGAGGGAGGGTTGCCAGGCAACCTTTGGGGGTGGATACGGGAGAGGGCGGGGTTTGGGGAGGGGAGGGGCCCCACCAATGCTCCTTTTAAGCTGTGGAGTCTTGTGAGCAAGAATTCTACTTTGTGAGCTCCTGGCATGAAAGTTGTGAGCGAGCGATTTGGCTACTGCATAAATTAGTTTACCTCTGGAGCCCTCCTTCCTGAGCTGAGACAAAAGTGAGTGAGCCAGAGGCTAAAAAACTGAGCTAGCTCACACTGACTCAGCTTAGAGGGAACACTGCCTGTGAGGCAGGTGGGGCCAAGAGAGCTCTGAGAGAACTGTGACTGGCCCAAGGTCACCCCAGCAGCTGCATGTGGAGGAGGAGTGGGGAATCAAGCCCAGTTCTCCAGATCAGAGTCTGCCGCTCTTAACCACTGCACCAAACTGGCTCTCTCTCTCTTGAGATCCTAAAGAATTTGAGCTGAGCTGAAGAAGGACAGGTCTCGTAACTCACAAGTTCTAACAGGACATCCTCCAAAAGTCAGAAGTAAGGGCAGTAACGTACCAGGGGCAGGTACTGGAGTCTACAATGTGGTGTCCGTAGACAACACTGTGCCCACCGACACCTTTCCTGTTGCCCAACAAGTGTTTTTAGAAAGTGGGCGGGGCTTTCGCCCTGCAAGGCTTCTGATTGGTCACTGGTGTGGTGTATTCAATCGGACACTGTATGTATGTGAACTCACTCATTGAATCACCATGTGAAGCTTACATCCTGGGCTAGGATCCTAATCCTTCAATTGTAATTGGTAGCCCAGAAAGAGCCAACCAATCACCAACAGCCAGTTCCATGAGAGGGAACTCTTGTGATTGGTCCTTATCCGTATAACCTTATTGGTTGGAATTTGTATAGTAGGCGTGGCTACATTAGCCGGGAGGGTTTAAAAGCAGAACAGCTTCAATGCAAAAGCTGTTCTGGCTATTCATGTTGATCTGTTTGGAGTTGAGTTACGAGTTGCTGAATAAAGCTGATCTTTTGCTGAAATCACTCTCTGACTCTTTGCTAAGTAACTGCCTTAACAACTGGAGATTTGATTGGCTGTAGAGAGATCTAAAAACGTTGCTTTCTCAGCACCTGCCACCACACCACAGGGATCTTCACTGTGTGACTGAAGGTAAGCTGGGGCAGCCATTTTGTAGCTGGCTCTGCCTCCCATGGCAGCCATTCTGTGGCACCCATTTTGTGGCTGCACCCAACACATTCTGTCAGAATCCCAAGGGTGCCCCACAGGCTCATCAAGGTTGGGGACTCTGGCTCTGGTAAACAGGGAAAGCTGAAGATCGTGCAGCGAGAGCCCTCATTGGACAAGCTCACCTGATGGATCAAAGCGTGCAAGTTTTGATGCTGAGAATGGATCACGTGGTCCAGATGACTTATTTGCTCCTGGAGAGTAGAGATCTCTGTCTGAACTTTGACGCAGCTGTGAGGAGAAGAAGAACAAAGGAAGCATTATGGGGTCAGGGGCCTCCGACCTGCCTTGAGCTTAAGAATCCGCATAACGATTACAGATAAATTCACCCCCTTCTTAATAGCCAAGAGTACAATTGGTCAGTAAGTAAAGGTTTCCCTGGCTCAAAAGCCAGTCAAATCCAACTGTAGGGGGCGGTGCTCAACTCCGTTTCCAAGCCAAAGAGCCAGCGCTGTCCGAAGATTTTTTCCGTGGTCATGTGGCTGGCATGACTAAACACCAAGGCGCACGGAACGCTGTTACCTTCCCACCGATGTGGTACCTATTTATCTACTTGCAATTTCTGGCTTTCGAACTGCTAGGCTGACAAGAGCTGGGGCCAGAGACGGGAGTGTCACGCGGCACTCAGGTCTCGAACTGCCTAACTACAGACCTTCCAGTCTGCAGCTCAGCGTCTTAACCTCTGAGCCACCATGGCCCCTACAATTGGTCAGTAGGTTCTCCTAAAATGAACATTGGGTACCCCGGACCCCTCTTTGGTTCTCCGTGCTTGACTAAGCATTTATTATGCTCTCCCATATACAAAATAAAATGTTCTATAGTATACAGATTGGATTGTCCTTTCTGATTTAAAAGCAGTCTCACAACTGAACACAAAAAGTTGGGCAAACCTGTTAGTGTCTTCTGCTTTCAACATCATTTGTTGCAGCTTCCCTTTTAATAACCGTTGCTTCTCTTTCAGTGTCTTCTTTTCCTAGGAAACAGCAACAGTGGTCATTGCCCTCGCTCGGAACAGAGCTGTCTTTGATACAGATTAAGATCTGCAGCCCAAATTAGTGTGTCTGTAGCAGTAGACAAGAGCAAGGGTCCAAGAGCACCTTAAAGACTAACAAAATTTGTGGCAGGTTAGGAGCTTTTGTGAGCCACTGCTCACTTTGTCCCTGCAGGGCTCTGGGCAATGTACAGCCACAGACAGAACAAGATAAAATCAGTTAAAACATTAGTAGAACATTAAAGACAATCAGATGGTGAATAACCAATCCCCATTCCAGATCCCACTGCCAGCTACTTTACGGACAGGGGGAAAGAGGGGGTTGTTGTTGTTGTTGTTCAGTCGCACAGTCGAGTCCGACTCTTCGCAACCCCATGGACCACATCACGCCAGGCCCTCCTGTATTCCGTCGTGCTCCGGAGTTTGCTTAATTCCATGTTCATTGCATCCATGACACTGTCTAACCATCTCATCCTTTGCCGTCCCCGTCTTCTTTGACCTTCATTCTTTCCCAGCATCAGGGTCTTCTCCAGTGAGTGCTCCCTTCTCATTGGGTGGCCAAAGTATTTGAGCTTCAGCTTCACTGTCTGGCCTTCCAGGGCACAGTCAGGGCAGATTTCCTTTAGGATTGACTGGTGAGGTAGACGTAAAGAGCAGAGGACAGACAAGGGTGTCAGCCAAGATGGAACCATCGCTGCCCTCAGCCAAAAGCCTGGCGGAACATCTCTGCCTTTGCAGGCCCTGCGGAACTGCATCAGACCCCACAGGGTCCTGATGGAATTTGGCAGAAAGTTCCACAAGGTTGGGGCCCAGACTGAAAAGGCCCTGGCCCTGGTTGAGGACAGCCGGATGTCCACAAAATGTGCATACCCTCTTTCTGTGGCCAACCTATTTTGAAATCTGCACAGCCAATCAAATCTCCAATGGCCAATCTGAAGCCTGGCTTGGCAGGAGCCCCACGTGGCCTCACCCACTTTCTAAAAACACTTGGCCGGCACCAGGAAATGTGCCAGTGAATGCCACAGAGCCACACTGGGGGCCCCTGGGACACCTGGTGTTGAGATTAGACAGGCTCGGATCTAGGAGACTTGCGTCCAAATCCCTACTTTGCCAGAAAGTCACACCGGGTGACCTTGGGCCAGTCGGTTACTCAGCGTAAACTAGTGCACAAGGTAAAAGAACAATGTTATAAGCTGCTTTGAGTTCCCACTAGGGAGAAAAATATAGCATAAATGTAGTGGTTAAGAATGGCGGACTGTAATCTGGAGAACCGGGTTTGATTCCCCAGTCCTCCACATGCAGCTAGCTGGGTGACCTTGGGCCAGTCAAAGTTCTCTCAAGAGCTGTTCTCACAGAGCTCTCTCAGCCCCACCTACCTCACAGGGTGTCTGGTGTGGGGAGAGGAAGGGAAGATGATTGTAAGCCTCTCTAAGACTCCGAGTTAAGGGCGGGGTATAAATCCAATCTCTTCTTCTTCTAAATAAATAAGACTGACTTTCAGGTGGGGAGCTGAGTTGGTCTGAAGCAACAGAACAAAGTTTGAGTCCAGTGGCACCTTTAAGACCAACGAAGTTTAATTTTGGGTATAAACCCAGGATTCAGCTTGGTTGGTCTTAAAGGTGCCACTGGACTCAAACTTTGCTCAACTATTTTAATGATCATTAAAGATTTTTTTGCTGGTTCTTTAAAATTGTGTTTTATTCGACCAGGAGTCCCCAACCTTTTTCATTTTGTGGGCATCTTTGGAATTCTGACACAGGGTGGTGGGCGAAACTACAAAATGGCTGCCACACAAGGCAGAACCATACACACTCCCAGAGAAAGTCCAAGAGCAGGGAGAAAGAGGGCTAATTTTAAAATGCATTGGAAAAGAAGGAGGAGGAGAAGGAGGAGGAGATTGGATTTATACCCCGCCCTTCACTACCCAAAGGAGTCTCAGAGCAGCTCACAAACTCCTTTCCCTTCCCCTCCCCACAACAGGCACCCTGTGAGGCAGGTGGGGCTGAGTGACAGAAACTGCTCTTTTTCAAGAACAGCTCTGACAGAACTATGGCTTTCCCAAGGTCATCCAGCAGCTGCAAGTGGAGGAGTGGGGAATCAAACCCGGTTCTCCCAGATTAGAGTCTGCACACTTAACCACGTCACCAAACCACTATACCAAAGAGAAGCGAAAGACAGACTATAACCCATGCTGGTGGCAGCTGCTGCCACCACATCAACATTATTTTAATCTACACAGGCAACCAGCTCTCAAGTGGCCTATCAGAAGCTGTGCTGGGCAAGAGCCCCACTTGGCTCCACCCACTTTCTGGAAACACTTGGCAGGTACCAGGGAAGGTGTTGGCGGGCAGCACGGTGCCCCAGGGCACCACGTTGGGGACCCCTATATTAGACATTCCTATGGCGTGATAACTGCAGAACTATCAGTAGCCACAGGGACCAAATTTGATAAGAGAATGCAGGGGATGGAACATTTTGAACTAAAATAAAAAGTGAAATGAAAGCAAGACCAAGCTGGTCCAGGGGTACAGCAAAACACCCTTTTCCTCCAGTCATGTAAAAAAGCCTTCTCAATCTGACTCTTTGACTGAGCCGCTATTAATGGAATGTGATCCTCCTGCCTTCCATGTTATCACAGAACAGATGGCGACGCTTTAATTTTAAGTAAAGCATTCACTGTGATAAACTTCTCAATTGCTAATCACTATTTACTATAACGGAGGTGGTGTTTGTTCACTGCAAGTACTTGTGAATCGGGCGAGAACGCTGGAAGGGTTTTGGGGGAAGGGGGAATGAAAAAATTTGTTTATCGGCCTGCTGGAATGGTGACGAACAGGAACAGAAAGCATAGGTGTTCGTAAGCCAAGTGTGCCAAAGCTGTCATCAACTGGCTTCTTTCTTGTATTTCGCTGTCTTTCGGCCAACCAATAAAATGATCAGCATTTTCTTTTTTTAAGATTCTCTATGTACACCCACTTTACAAAACGGAACGGGCTCTCTGCCTCCGCTTCAACACAACCCATTTTGACTGAGCTCGCGTACGCACGCAGAAAGTCCCCGGGCTCAGTGACAGAGCATCGTTTCGGCTGCAGAAGGCCCCAGGTTCGACCTGTGGCATCTCACGTTTTAAAAAGATCAAGAAGTAAGTTATATGAAAGACCTCTTCCTGAGATCCTGGAGAGCTGCTGCCATTCGGAGTCGACCATACTGACCCTGATGGACCAAAGATCTGATGCACTACATGGGATCCTCATATGTAGAAGATCCTGTGAATATCCAAAGTCGCAATGCAACTGTCTGCAACTTTCCACTATGGGATAACTCCAAAAATTCCATTCCACTAATGGTGGGGCCTTCTGCCATTGTGAGGACCACAACGTGGACACAACATGATGCTTCCACCTGCAAAAGGTTCCTTGCGGCAGAGGAAAACTCCATCAATGGTAAAACCAAAGCCTTGGCA
Organism: Gekko japonicus; assembly: GCF_001447785.1. NCBI lineage: Eukaryota > Metazoa > Chordata > Lepidosauria > Squamata > Gekkonidae > Gekko > Gekko japonicus. The sequence goes on from NW_015168692.1 coordinate 546,257, forward strand.
CCAACCCCATAGAGTCACTAAGGCAGGTAAGTCTCCTGAGCAGGCGGATGGCTTGAAAAAATCATCATCAGACTAGCTGAAAACAAATCCTGCCACTGGATGGACAAATCTGATATAGTCTGCTATGCCAATAGGGAATAATTCTATGCGTGCAACTTCACAGTGGTTATTTGGCTCCCCTTTGATTAAAAAACATGGTATATCTGCTCTTGGGTACAAAGTTAGAGATGCATCTGGAGTAGGGATGGGCACGAACCACACCACGGACCAAATTTTTCCACGGACCGGGACCTGGTTCGTTTGCCCTGTCTGTGCCCTCCCACTTTCCACAGGCCGCCCAGAGTTTTCTGGGGGTTTGTTTGGTCCATGAGCAGTCCATGGAAGTCAACTCAGAAGGCATTTAAATGCCTTATGAGTCCACTTCCGCATCATGCCGCCCGGGCAGCGCGATGTGAGAGAGCTCAGAAGGCATCTAAATGCCTTTTGAGTTGACTTCTGCATGGCATCACCACAGTGGTGGTGGGCTTGCAAAAGCCATTTAAAGGGATGTATTCCCTTTAAATGGCTTTTGTAAGCCCCCCCATCATGAACCTCAGAAAACACGGACTGGTTTGTAAAATGGAAACATTTGTAGAAGTTCATGGTTTGTGAAACTCACGAACCTCCCTTTTTTTTGGTTCGTGCCCATCCCTAATCTGGACCCTTGCAGGTGTCAGGGGGCACTGGGGAACAGTCTGTGGTGCCCCTGCAAGACAGAGCTGTTCTGTCAAACTTTTGGTTGAGACAGCGGGCATCCACATACGGCCTCCACGAGGTTGCTGTCTCCCACCTGCCAGCCATCCATCGATCGGCAACCGGCCATATCCATCTGTATTAATGGATCAGAACTTTCACCAGTAGCTATAACTGTTTTTTTTAATGTTTATATTGTGCTTTTAAACTTTATTGTAATTGTTGAAAGATGTGACCCGCCTTGAACCCGCTCGCAGGATGAACAGGATACAAATATGATAAATAAATAAATAAATAAATAAATAAATAAATAAAATCACTTTAAAATTGCCCTCCCCTACAAGTTCGTTTGCTATTAATAGGGAGAATCACTTCAAAATTGCCCTCCCTACAAGTTCTTTTGCTATTAATAGGGATGGGCAAGTAGTTATAAGGGACACCGAAGCCTCAGTCCCAAACATTATTTCAACAGTACAGGAAGAAGAAGAAGAAGAGATTGGATTTATACCCCGCCCTTCACTACCCAAAGGAGTCTCAGAGTGGCTTACAAACTCCTTTCCCCTCCCCTCCCCCCAATAGACACCTTGTGAGGTAGGTGGGGCTGAGAGAGCTCTGACAGAAACGGCTCTTTTTCAAGGACAGCTCTTATCAGAACTACGGCTTGCCCATGTTCATCCAGCCAGGTGCAAGTGGAGGCGTGGGGAATGTTCCCCCAGATTAGAGTCCGCGCACTTAACCACTAAGAATTTTACAAGACTTTGCCAGCACAGTTTAAAGCATATCTTTGCCACCAGAAAGGCTCGAAACGTGGGGGTTTTATATAAAATAAGGAAGCCGAAAGTCTTAGAAAGCTACATTCTGCAGCCAGTAATTTTATACATTTGAGGAATCTCCATACCACCATTTTGACCTAGATGGTCCGGACCCGGACAGCCCGATCGCATTGAAGCTCAGAAGCTAAGCAAGGTCGGCCCGGTTAGTACTTGGACAGGAGACACCTGAGGAAGTTCAAGGCTGCTCCGCAGACGCAGACCATGGAAAACTACCGCTGCTCATCACGCCCTGACCTGGGTAGCCCAGGCTAGCCTGCTCCCATCAGATCTCGGAAGTAAGCAGGGTCAGCCCTGATCAGTGACTTAGACTGGAGACCATCGAAGAAGTTCATGGTTGCTACGCGGAGGCAGGCAATGGCAGACCACCCCTGAACGTCCCTTGCCTTGGAAACCTTACAGGGGTCACCATAAATCGGCTGTGACTTGACAGCACTTCCCAAGACCACATGGGGCAGCTCTCCCGAGTTCTCCTCAAGGCAACTCACAAGCGACCCGCTCCATCGTTTGGGGAGGGGCTGTGGCCCAGTGGCAGAGCATCAAGCTTGGCAGGCAAAAGGTCCCAGGTTCAATCCCCAGCATCTCCAGTTAAAAAGGACTAGGCGGTAGGTGGTGTGAAAGAACCTCAGCCTGCGACCCTGGAGAGCTGCTGCCAGTCTGGGTAGGCAATACTGACTTTGATGGACCGAGGGTCTGATGCAGTATAAGGCAGTCTCTATTGAGATATATGTCTAGGTGATAGAGGTAGCAAGCAGTTACTAGATCAGTTTGATCTGTTTGACAGTCCTAGCTGTCATGCTAGTGATTAAGTGATTACAGCCAGGTGTTATACTAGCAGGTGTTCTCTATCAGGCATTGTTAGAGTAGGTAATTAATTCACCTTGTTAGTGATTGGCTGGGTTTAGTATATTAGCTATCAGCTTGATAAGCTAGGTGGGGACTTAGTCTCTCAAGCTAAGGCACGGTATGCTGTATGATAGCCTGTATATCTCTGTGTATATATTCACCATTATATCTATATAAACTTTCTATGCACCTTCATCACCAGTCGGTCTCCAATAGTCTCATGTGTGAGTTCATCTGTGACTATATCGAGCTGATTGTTTGGCTCCATGGAAGAGCTTCTGCTTGGCATGCAGAAGACCCCAGGTTTAATCTCCGGCACCTCCAGTTAAAAAAAGGATCAGACAGTAGGTGATGTGAAAGACCTCTCTCTACCTGAGACTCTGGAGAGCCACTGCCGGTCTGAGTAGACAAGACTGACCTTGATAAACTGATGGTCCAATTCAGTATAAGGCAACGTCATGTTTTCAATGCTTTTTAAATCAAAAAATCATCATTACGGTAACAAACAGCCATTTTGGGGGAGGCAAAGCCTGCGGCATGCAAACCAGGTCAGACTTACCTCTTCCATCCTCTGGACTCGCTTCTCCAGCTCCTCGATCCGGCTGTACTTTTCTTTAAGTGCCACATTCATCCGGCTGAGGTTCTCCGTACTTTGCGCTAACGTCTCTTCTTGCTCAGACTTGCGTGCCTGGAATGGGTGAGAGGCGGAAAGAGAGGATTTAAAGGGGAAGCGACCCTCGGAGGGGGTGACGAACAAAACTTGCTGTCCTGCGCGAATAAGTTTAAATTTATAAGAAGTTTAGTTAAAAGATATGTTACCTGTAGAGTTTGATCAAAGAATAAGTGGGAAAGAGGGGAACAAAAGATTTGGGCTGGAGGTTGGAGCACTGCGGGAAGTCAGAAGGGGTGGGAAATTAGGAGAAAATGATATATGATCGTTTGTAAGGTGATGTATAACTTGACTTATTGATATATCCTAATAAAAATTGTTTTTTAAAAAAACTTGCTGTCCTGCAGCCACACGGTCTTATTCTGTCTGCTCGGGGCAAGGTTGTCATCCAAAGAAACAAGCACCCGGAAAGCAAGAAAAGCTGTACTCCAGAAGCCAGCCTGGGGCTACCTACATGAGCAGGAAGAAGGGGTTGTCAACATCCACGTGTTCTATAAGTCTGGCTGTAAGATCATATCAATCTGTTAGACAGGAGCTGACAGCTCAGAGTGTCAGTAGAGCTGGCTCCAACCGGTTCTGTCTAGTTGAGGGCAGAGCTAATTAACAGTGACTCAGCATTGGGTCCTGATTGGACAATGCTTGCATATATGTGATGCTGTACAATGTGCCATCCTTCCTGATGGAAGCCTGGCGTCTGCGTGAGCATTTTGTCGTCCTGGACAATATATTGGTGGAGGCTCGTGCAAATAAACTGTATATAGTTTTACACCAAGCCTAGAAGACTTACGTCTTCTTTGATACTCTCTCACACCACTCGCAACCTGCAGTGGGCTAGCACCGCGCAAACCTCGACAGGGGGTGGGTCTCATCCAATGCACCCTCTAAACTGTGGAGTCTTGTGAGCAAAAATTCCACTTTGTGAGCTACTGGCATTAAAGTTATGAGCCGGTGATTTGGCGACTGCATAAATTAGTTTGCTCTGGAGCCCTCCTTCCTGAGCCAAGACAAAAATCTGTGAGCCAGAGGCTAAAAAATGGTGAGCTAGCTCACACTAACTCAGCTTAGGGGGAACACTGGTCTCATCCTAGCTGTAGCTGCCAAAATGTGAGTGGAACCTTCCTTAGGCTTGCCAGCTCCTGGATGACAACTACCTGGAGATTTTTAGGGTGGAGTCTAAAGAGGGTGGTGTTTGGGGAAGGGAGGGACTTCTTGTTAGATCGGACTAACAAAGACTTGGAGAGTGGTTTCAGCTCAGTGATTCAGCTTTATTGCAGTAGTGAACACTCAAAACGTATTCAAAACCAGAACAGATTAACATTGGGAGCTAGGCTCCTTTTAAACATTCCCGGGCTAACATAGCCATGCCTATTTACAAAAGTAACCAATAGGGTTATTAGGACCAATGATAGTCTTTCCCTCGCAGGGAAATAGTGCAGTTCTGATTGGTCGCTGTTACAGAGCGACCAATAGGACGTTTGTTCAGTGGAGCCCTGGCTTGGCTTTAAGCTTAACCTGGGGGTTCAATGAGGTGATTCATGTAATCGTTTTCAATACATTACACTTCTATCGGGTATAATGCCATAGAGTCGAAGGAGGAGGAGGGGATTGGATTTATACCCCACCCTTCACTACCTGAAGGAGTCTCAGAGCAGCTTACAAGAAAGTTAGACATACCCTATCTAATGACATGATTAAAAGAGTGTAGTAGTCGTGACAATTCCCCAAAACCAATTTCTCTTGCAAGTTCAGCTTCTGCCACAGTCACTGGCAGTATGCAACAAAAACTATACAGCTATGCAGGGGTCATTTCGTAGAAAAAGAGGTGCAGGAGCTCATTAGCATAACTCATTAGCATAACTCATTTGCATATGCCACACCCCCTGATGTCACCGGAAGTGTGTCAGAAGGCAAAACCCACCGCTCAGGCTCCACTGGACTGTTTTGGATTGTTAGCTATTGGGGGGAGAAAAGTACCTCTTTCTTTACCTGCTCTTTCCCATGCATAATCTTATAAACCTCGATCATGTCACCCCTCAGTCGTCTTTTCTCCAAGCTAAAGAGCCCTAAGCGCTTTAACCTTTCCTCATAGGGAAAGTGTTCCAACCCTTTTATCATTCGAGTTGCCCTTTTCTGCACTTTTTCCAAAGCTATAATATCCTTTTTAAGGTGTGGTGACCAGAACTGCACACAGTATTCCAAATGAGGTCGCACCATTGATTTATATAGCGGCATTATGATATTGGCTGATCTGTTTACAATACCCTTCCTAATAATCCCCAGCATAGCATTGGCCTTCTTTATTGCAGTCACACACTGTCTCGACATTTTCAGTGAGTTATCCACTACAACTCCAAGATCTCTCTCTTGCTCAGTCTCTGCCAGTTCAGACCCCATCAATGTGTATTTATATTTAGGATTTTTGGCTCCAATGTGCATCACCTTGCACTTGGCCACATTGAACCCCATTTGCCATGTTGACGCCCACTCGCCCATCCTTGACAGATCCCCTTGGAGTGCCTCACAATCCTCACTGGTTTTCACCACCCCGAACAACTTTGTATCATCCGCAAATTTAGCCACTTCACTGCTTACTCCCATCTCCAAATCATTAATGAACAAGTTAAAAAGCAGTGGACCAAGTACTGATCCCTGCGGTACCCCACTGCTTACCACCCTCCACTGAGAAAATTGCCCACCTACACTCACTCTCTGTTTTCTATGAACTAGCCAGTTTTTGATCCATAAAAGGACTTGTCCTTCTATCCCATGATTTTTGAGCTTACTTAGGAGCCTTTGATGAGGAACTTTATCAAAAGCTTTCTGGAAGTCAAGGTAAATAATATCTATTGGATCCCCCTTGTCCACATGTTTGTTCACCCCCTCAAAGAACACTAACAGGTTAGTGAGACAAGATCTTCCCTTACAGAAACCGTGCTGAGTCTGCCTCAATAGGTTTTGTTCATCTATGTGCCTACTAATTCTTTCCTTAATAATGGTTTCCACCAATTTACCCGGTATCGACGTCAGACTGACTGGCCTGTAATTTCCCGGATCTCCTCTGGAACCCTTTTTAAAGATGGGAGTGACATTAGCTACCTTCCAATCCTCAGGAATGGAGGCAGATTTTAAGGAAAGATTACATATCTTTGTCAGGAGATCTACAAGTTCACATTTGAGTTCTTTCAGAACTCTCGGATGTATGCCATCTGGGCCTGGTGATTTTTCAGTTTTTAAGTTGTCTATCAGTTTTAGGACCTCCTCTCTCATCACCTCAATCTGACTCAGGTCTTCCAACACCCCTCCTGAAATCAGTGGTTCTGGAGTGGGCAAGCACTTCTCATCTTCCACAGTGAAGACGGAGGCAAAAAATGCATTTAGCTTCTCAGCCATTTCCCTATCATCCTTCAATACTCCTTTTACCCCTTGGTCGTCCAAGGGCCCCACTGCCTCCCTGGCTGGTTTCCTGTTTCTAATGTATTTGAAGAAAGTTTTATTGTTGGTTTTTACGTTTTTTGCTATATGCTCCTCATATTCCCTTTTTGCCTGCCTGACCTCAGACTTGCATTTTATTTGCCATAGCCTGTGTTCCGTTTTATCAGCCTCACTGTGACTAGCTTTCCACTGCTTAAAGGAATTCTTTTTACTTTTTACAGCCTCCATTACTCTGTTTGTTAACCATGCAGGCTTTTTCCTATACCTGTTTGTGCCTTTCCTAACCTGCGGAATATATATTTTTTGAGCTTCTAGGATCGTAGTTTTAAATAGATCCCAAGCTTCCCCAATTGTTTTGACCCTTTCTACTTTTCCTTTCAGTTTCCTCCCCACGTGTCCCCTCATATCAGAGAAATTACCCCTTTTAAAGTTAAAAATGGTTGTGTGAGTCTTTTTGGCCAATTCTCTATTTGTACAAATGATGAACTCAACAACATTATGATCACTGTTTCCAAGCGGTGCAATCACTTTTACATCTCTCACCAGGTCTTGAGTGTTACTTAGGACCAAATCAAGGATCGCCTCTCCCCTGGTAGGTTCCGTGACCATCTGCTCCATAGCACAGTCATTTAGAGTGTCTAGAAACTCAATCTCTTTTTCCCGACTAGAACACATATTGACCCAATCAATGTGTGGGTAGTTAAAATCACCTATTATTACACAGTGTTTTTGTCTAGTTGCTATCTTTAAGGCATTCATCATTTTATAATCCTCCTCTATCTTTTGATCTGGTGGGCGATAACAAACTCCCAGTGTTAAGTTTCCTTTTGGCCCCCCTATTTCAACCCATAGAACTTCCAGAAGCGAATCCAATTCACTTAGCCTCTCAATCTTTCTAGACTTTATACCCTCTCTGACATACAGAGCTACCCCACCTCCAACCCTTCCCCCCCTATCCTTCCGATATAATATATAACCGGGAATCACTGTGTCCCACTGATTTTCCTCATCCCACCAAGTTTCAGAAATACCCACAATGTCTATTTTTCCCTCCGACACCAAGCACTCCAACTCCCCGATTTTACCTCGGACACTTCTAGCATTTGTATAGAAACAGCTGTAATTTCCCTTACAAGTTAAGCCTGCATCCTTCCTCTTGCTATCTCGAGTCGTTGTCCGGCAGTCCATGTCACCAGCCATGGCCTCTGTGGACAATTTCAATCCACCTCCCTGTAGAAAAGCAACCGGTACCCCCTCACCTCTCTCAGATGAGCCAACCCGAACCAGAGACTTTTCATCTCCTGTCGGCTTTCCCCCAATATTCAGTTTAAAAGCTGCTCTGCCACCTTTTTGATTTTAAGTGCCAGCAGCCTGGTTCCTTCTCGGGACAAGTGGAGACCGTCTCGCCTGTACAGCTCCCTCTTGTTCCAAAAAGTATCCCAGTGCCTAACAAACCTGAACCCTTCCCCCCTACACCATCGTCTCATCCACGCATTGAGACTCCTGATCTCTGCCTGTCTCTCCGGCCCTGCGCGTGGAACAGGTAACACTTCTGAGAAGGCTACCTTGGAGGTCCTGGACCTAAGTTTCCTGCCCAGCAGCCTAAATTTCTCCTCCAGGACCTCACGACTGCATTTCCCCACATCGTTGGTGCCGACATGCACCACGACCACTGGCTCCTCCCCAGCACTATCTACCAGCCTATCTAAAACACGCGTAATGTCCGCTACCTTCGCACCAGGCAGGCAAGTCACCATACGGTCAGTACGCGGGTTCGCCACCCAGCTGTCTACCTGCCTAAGGATCGAATCACCCACTACCAAGAGCCCCCCTCCCACCCTGCTCAGGGATGGTTCCTTGGTGCAAAAGGAGAGCCGCTCACCAGCTGGGGAAGAGGTCCCTTCTGAGGGCACATTCCCCTTATCCTCAGCATGGTGCCCTGTTTCCCCTAGACCCTCATGCTCCCTGACAGCAGCGGGGCTGCCAGATCCAGAGTGGGACGAAGCTAACAAGTCCCCGAGAGTCTTTTCTGTGTGCCTAGCTGACTGTCTCTGCTTCTCCAGGTCAGCCACCTTGGCCTCAAGGGAGCACACACGTTCCCTGAGAACCAGGAGCTCCTTGCACCGAGGACACACCCAAGACTTCTGCCCAGTGGGCAGATAGTCATACATGTGACACTCCGTGCAAAACACTGGATAGCCCCCAACCCCCTGCTGGCATTCTGGCTTCATAATTCTTTTAAAATAAATAAATATAATCCCCCTTTTAAACCCTTGGTATTTATGTGGGTTTTGTTATCAAGTCAAATTATTTTACGGGAAAGACAAAGAGCCTAGGGCCTTGTCTTTCTGGCTCTTTTTGGGCTTCTTACAGCGCCCCTAGTCTAAGAGTCCCTAGGCTAAGAGCCACAGGCAAAGAGCCCTTTAGCTCACCCTTCGGCTCGTGCCAGAGGCTCGTGCCTCTGCCAAGGTGCTTCCTTAAATAGAGGCCTCCCCCAGCAGAGGTCAGGCAGCAGCTATTCAAATTCAAATTCACCCAGGCACTCAATCACAGGCAAAACAATGCCCCTTCCACTTCCTCTCAATTACAGGCAATCCCAGTCAAACAATGCCCGTTCCTCTCCCACACTCAATCAGCCAGGACTCTGCAAGAACTCTAAGTGCTTCCACACACTGCTAAACACAGTTTTCCCACAAAATATCCTTAGCTGAATTCTCTCAGCTGAAAGCAAGTAAAAGAAACCCACTCACCTCTCTCACAGCTCTCTCTCCTGCTCCTGCTCAGAGCTCAGCTGGTCTCCTCTGCCTCTGGCAAGGTGCTTCCTTAAATAGAGGCCTCCCCCAGCAGAGGTCAGGCAGCAGCTATTCAAATTCAAATTCACCCAGGCACTCAATCACAGGCAAAACAATGCCCCTTCCACTTCCTCTCAATTACAGGCAATCCCAGTCAAACAATGCCCGTTCCTCTCCCACACTCAATCAGCCAGGACTCTGCAAGAACTCTAAGTGCTTCCACACACTGCTAAACACAGTTTTCCCACAAAATATCCTTAGCTGAATTCTCTCAGCTGAAAGCAAGTAAAAGAAACCCACTCACCTCTCTCACAGCTCTCTCTCCTGCTCCTGCTCAGAGCTCAGCTGGTCTCCTCTGCGGGGAAGGGAAAGGAGTTTGTAGGCCGCTCTGAGACACCTCTGGGTAAGTGAAGGGCGGGGCATAAATCCAATCTCCTCCTCCTCCTCAACTGCCAGGCCTGCAGGGCCTTCTTCAGACTGGCTGCTTATTCACCCTGTGCTAATTCCCCAATCTGAGAATACCGCGTTGTGTACCAAATCAGAACATCTGGAGCCTCCCATGGGGCAAAACAGCAGCCCCCTGAAGTCATTTCAGGCTGGGAAGATGGTGCAGGGGAAGAAGCTGGAGCCCCCTTAAAAACTGGGCTCCACGCACCTGGGAACTGAGCTCCCTGCATGGAACGCACAAACACCTATCACAAGACCCTGAGGCTCCATCTGCTATACAAGCGCAGCAGTGCTGATCCACTTTACAGAGTCGGTGTGAGATGATGTCTGAAGTGCTTTAAGAACTACAGCTCAAGTTGAATATTAACCATCATTGGACCAGGGGTCCCCAACGTGCTGCTCACGGGTGCCATGGTGCCCACAGGTACATTTCCTGCTGCCAGTTTGGTGTAGGGGTTAAGAGTGTGGACTCTAATCCGGGAGAACCGGGTTTGATTCCCCACTCCTCCACATGCAGCTGCTGGTGTGACCTTGGGTCAGTCACAAGTTCTCAGAGCTGTTCTCTCAGAGCTCTCCCAGCCCCACCCCTTCTTCTTCTTCTTCTGGTGCCCACCAAGTGTTCTAAGAAAGTGGGTGGAGCCAACAGAGCTTCTGATTGGCCCCTGGAGATCTGGCAGATAATGCTAGTTATGAGTGTTCCTTAGCTAGCTCAATCTGTATCCTAGGGTGCATGCAAGAAAACACTTTAAACAATATGTTCATCTTCTTAAAGAGAGCTTCTGCCTGAAGTGTTACCGTGAAAGTTATGACATTTTGTGGTTAGCCCTGCCTCCTACAACGGCCACTTTGTGGTTTTGCCCACCAACTTGTGTTAGATTTCCAAAGGTGCCCGCTGGGTCAAAAAGGTCGGGGACCCCTGCGTTAGACCAACGGATCATACAGACCAGACAGAAGCAGACTTAATCTGCTCAGTGTTTTACTGCTAAAAAAGGGGTGCCAGGATTCATATATATGGTTGTGTCAATTTCCACCAGTTCCCCCTTCCCTCTGCCAATCCCGGATAGGCTGTTCTTGATGATGTAACTCTCTTTCTCTGGCTGAATTAGGGTTGCTGGCTCTGGGTTGGGAGATACCTAGAGATTTTGGGGGTGGAGCCTGAAAAGGAGGGGTTTGGGGATGGAGAGGATTTCAGTGGGGTACAATGCCCTACAGTCCACAGTTTGGTGTCATGGTTAAGAGTGCCAAGTTTGAGGCCCCACTCCTCCACTTGCACCTGCTGGTGTGACCTTGGGCCAGACATAAGTTCTGTCAGAGCTGTTCTCTCACAAGCAGTCCTCAAGAGAGCTCTCTCAGCCCCGCCTACCTCACAGGGTGCCTGTGGTGGGGAGGGGAAGGGAAAGGAGATTGCAAGCCGCTCTGGGACTCCCTTGGGTAGTGAAGGGCAGGGTATAACTCCCATCTCTTCTTCTTCTAAAGTGGCCATTTTCTCCAGTTAAGCTGATATCTGTTCCCTGTAGATCAGTTGTAATAGTGGGAAATCTCCAGCTACCACCTGGAGCCTGGCAACTCCAAGCTGAGTGGGGTGGACCAGTGCACAAGGATCAGGATCAGGAGCCCCTTCCCCAAAAGGTGTTGGCACTCATTGCTGGGGTGTGCCATCACACAGAACCTGAACCTGTTTAAGTTAAATATCAGAATTTCCTAATTAGCAAAGCATCGGATGTCTACACCCAGCATTCAGAGGCCCAGCATCTGCTGTAATAATATACTACTACCACTAGGCGGCAGAAAATTAGATTTCTTTCCTCAACAGGCACGCTCAACATGCAGAGAGCTGATTGTCGGGTCTCGAAAAATAACTTGACTGGAAATGTGCTAGAGAGACATTTTAAGTTGCAATATGTCAGGATTAAACACTTCAAACGCACATCATTTACTTATTAGCCAGCTCGAGCCATCTGTGCCGACAGTTGTACACACTAATTGGGAGACGGTCCAGGATGGAAGAACATCCTTTGGAGAGGAGGAAAAGAATGGAGGAGGAGAACGTGGGCTTTTTGAGGAGAGAGGAAATGGGGGGGAGGGGGTCACGTGGGACTCGCCTTGAACGCTTCACCTTACTTGCACCCCACGGCAGAAGCTCCCCCTCTCAAAATAAACTGGCCACGTGTCTCAGAGAGAGGGAAATAAGTGAGGCACTTTTGGAATTGCTTCTGGCTGTTGCATAGCGTGGCCAGGCACGCACTGCATTTGCCACAGATCTTATTAAAGTCCCCGCCTGGGAGGGAGGGGGAGGGAGAGAGAAAATAGGTCTGGGCACTAGTATTTTTGTGGCAGGATCATATTTCCAATTCCAAACTGGGCCGGAGTTTGAATCAACAGATCCACAAATTGGAGCTAGGGACAGATTTTTTTTTGGGGGGGGGGATTTCTCTAAACACCTGAAGGAAGTCCCAGGTTTGCAGAAAAATCTGAAACCTGAAATATACACACACATATATATCAGGGAATTAAAACTCTCCAAAATACTAGAAACAACACCTGAACTTTAGGAAAAGAATATCCACTGAGCTCTCGGTGGCCATTTTGAAGGTTGCTAGGCAACCACAAAGCTATTGCTGAGCCTTCTAAGCCTTGGAATCCAACTACACAATACAGGAAATTTCACGTGTGACCTGGAACTCACCTTAAAAACAGTTTTTTTGGGGGGGGGGGACAACGCTGTTCCCAACCTTGGCATGGCACCCTACACAATTTTGCCTGAAAAAATGGTTCCATTGGGGGGGGCGGACTGTTTGTTCTTCTGCCGGTTCCATGTGGTTGAACATTTCCCCAGGAAAAAGAAAATGAGCTAATATATCAGGTGGAAGAGTAGGCTAAGCCTCTTTCGCCAAGGCGACTCTTTTTCTTATGTGCAGGGAACTTGTATACAAAGGAGAACTGAGTGATACTCCACGTGGTACAGCCAAAGTTACCACTTCCATCAGCTCCCTGCACGAACTAGGTTTCAATTATGCAATTAACAAGGACTGAGTTCAGACACAGGGCATAATCATGGTTTAAACAAAACTATGACCACTGGAAATTGCCTAAACACGGGCCACTCCACTAAGGTAACAAACAAGATTTTGGGGGTATAAGCTATCAAGAGTCAAAGCTTGACAATGTTGACTCTTGAACACTTATAAAACGCCTCCCCCCCTCCAAAAAAAATCTTGTTGATCTCTAAGATGCTACCGGACTCAACTCGAACTGTTCTACTCTGGAACAACACAGCTACTCTCTGAAACTATCCACTAAGGTAAATGAAGGCCCACCATCTGAAATTGTGTTTTCAAGTTTTGCATATTAGGCAACACACCCCTAACGCAGTCAATCCTCCAAGAGCTTACAGTAGCCCCTGTAAGAAGAGCTCTGTAAGCTCTTGGAGGATTGGCTACCTTAGGGGTGTGTCACCTAATATGCAAAGGAGTTCCTGCTCCAAAAAGAGCCCTGCCAACAATTAGCCTTAATGCTGGCTTTGGGTGACATATGAACACAGATATCAAGGAGGAGAAGACTGGATTTATACTCTGCCCTTCACATGGAGTTTCAGAGCAGCTGACAAACTCCTTCCCTTCCTCTCCCCACAACAGACACCCTGTGAGGTAGGTGGGGCTGAGAGAGCTCCGACAGAAACTGCTCTTGAGAGAACGGCCCTGAGAGAGCCCTGACTGACCCAAGGTCATGCCATGTGAAGGAGTGGGGGAATCAAACCCAGTTTCCCCCAGATTACAGTCCGCGCTCCTAACCACTACACCACACTGGCTCTCTAATCCTGGTGTGTTGCCAGTACCGCACTTCCTCACTGACTACAGAGTTGTCTATCTCACAGTTCAAAGGGTGAAACCAGACATAGCGATTGCCTGTGAGGCGAATCTCAGGTTCACACGAACAAGTCATACCAAAAAAAAATTAACCTTAGCTTTGTGTTACAGTCAGGGCTATTTTGGGGCAGGAACGCACAGGAACGGAGTTCCGGCTGGCTCCCGAGTTGGCCACGTCCAGCAGGAGCTCATTAGTATAACAGGCCACACCCAACAGCAGAAACTCATTAGGATTGGCTACATTAGGGGTGTGTGGCCTAACATGCAAAGGAGTTCCTGCTACAAAAAAAGGCCCTGGGTTTTGACAACAAACAAGGTAAACAGAATAAGCAGCAAAAGGTGGGTGTGGCTGGATGACCACACTTATGGTAACATGGGGGTGCGGCCTAATAGGTTAATGTGCTGTACTATCAGGGGTTTGGCCTATTATGCTAATGAGTTCCTGCTGGGCTTTTTCTACAAAAAAAGCCCTGGTTACAGTCAATATTTTTGCAGAATTAATCTGAATGCAACTAATCCTTCTATGTAGCAAAACACTCATACATGTCAGTATTGTCTGCTCTGACTGAGAGAGGCTCTCCAGGATATAGGGTTGCCAACCTCCAGGTGGTGGCTGGAGATCTCCTGGGATTCCAACTGATCTCCAAGCAGCAGAGATCAGTTCCCCTGGAGAAAATGGCCGCTTCAGAAAGTGGACTCTGTGGCGTTATACACCATTGGATTCCCTCCCCTCCTGAAACCCTTCATCCTCAGGCTCCACATCTCCAGGCATTTCCTAGCCCAGAGCGGGCCACCCTACCAGGATCTCAGGCTGAGATGCTTCACATTACCTACAAACTTGACCCTTTTAAGTTAAGATGCTGAGAGTTGAACCTGGACCTTCGGCATGCAGAGCAGATGCCCTGTCACTGAGCCACAGCCTAGGCTTGCCAAGTCCCCCCGGGGGGCGGGGAAACCCCTACCCCAGAGGCCCGTTCCCCGCCGCTGGTGGATCGGGCCCCAGGGGGAACCCCACCCCGACGTGCGCGTCACCCAGAAGTGACGTGACAACGCCGGGCACGCTGGGGGCGGGGCCACGGTCATCCGAGGGAAAACTCTATGGTTTTCCCTCGAATGGTCGTGGCCCCGCCCCCAGTGTTCCTGGCGTCGTCACGTCACTTCCGAGTGACGTGTGTGCGGTGCGAGCACGCTCCAGCCGTCAGC
>NW_015168692.1:562353-566261 GCF_001447785.1 Gekko japonicus
AAGAGAAGGCTTAGAGGGAATGTGATTGCTAGGCTTCCCAAGTCCTCCCGGGGGCGGGGAAACCCCCGCCCCAGAGGCCCGTTCCCTGGCGCCGCCGGATCGGGCCCCGGGGGAACTCCTCCGCGATGTGCGCATCACCTGGAAGTGATGCGATCACACCGGGCATGCTGGGGGCGGGGCCACAGCCATCTGAGGGAAAACTCTATGGTTTTCCCTCGGATGGTCATGGCCCCGCCACCAGCGTGCCCGGCGTGATCACATCACTTCTGGGGTGATGTGCATGCAGCACGCGCTACAGCCGCCAGCTGGGAGTCCCCCGCTGGTGGCTACCTCCACACTTGGCAACCCTATACAGGCCTGCTCTACAGGCCTTTAGGTTAATTGTGAAACTGGCCCGTGCAAATTGGATTCAGTGGCCAGCACA
Source organism: Gekko japonicus (assembly GCF_001447785.1). Classification (NCBI taxonomy): domain Eukaryota; kingdom Metazoa; phylum Chordata; class Lepidosauria; order Squamata; family Gekkonidae; genus Gekko; species Gekko japonicus. The sequence goes on from NW_015168692.1 coordinate 562,778, forward strand.
CACGGGAGGGACTGCGGATACATCCCAGCCTACTGATTAAAAGGAGCAGGGAAAGGAATCTTGAAGCGATGGAACAACTGTGCCAAGATCCCTTTTCAGGGGGTGATTTAATTCACACGTGTGTGCACGGATGGCACACCTCTCGAAGAAAAAAAGATGCAAACTGAAAATGGTGTCCAGCTGCTCAAGCACAACGGATCTGAATAAATCCCCCAAAGTGAAACAGGAGAAAGACACCGCATTCCAGCTCCAAAAATAAGGGCGCTTTTGCACACGCTAAGGAATGCAGTTTCAATCCACTTCAGCGACTGTTTAGCGAGTGGATTTTGCCATTTCACACGAAAAAACCCAGTTGCAAAGTGCATTGAAAGTACATTTGTGTGTGTGAAAGCGCCCTAAAAGACACACACCCCCGCCCCAAATCCAAGAAGTTTGCATGGGGGGAAAATTTTCTTTAGCATTCCCTAATTGATATACAGGGGCTGCGGTGGCTCAGATGCCGAGCTGCAGACCGCAAGGTCGGTAGCTTGGCTGTTCGAGACCCGCGTGCCATGTGACAGAGTGAGCTCCCGTCTCTGGGCCCAGCTCCTGCCAACCTAGCAGTTCAAAAGTGAGAAATTGCAAGTAGATAAACGGGTACCGCTTTGGTGGGAAGGTAACAATGCTCTGTGCGCCTCGACATTGAGTCATGGCGGCCACATGACCACGGAAATGTCTTCGGACAGCACTGGCTCTTCAGCTTGGAAACGGAGATGAGCACCGCCCCCTAGAGTTGGATTTGACTGGCTTTTGAGCAAGAGAAACCTTCACGTCTTACTAATTGATATACACAATTTAACTAGAGGCCTCCGGCAAAGACCTTTCAGAGCAGTTATCCGGATGAGCTCAGTGTGACCAAACCTCTGCCCTCGTCTTCGTACTCCCTTGAACGGAGCCCCAAGAGAGATTCTCAGCAAAAAATTCACTTTCCTCTCTCAACCCATGGCGGCATCACATATCATGTTCTTTTGGCTCAGCTCCCCAGGGTTTCATATCTTGAAAGCATTAGCACAACAGACCTGATAAATAACAGCTTTTGATTCCCCCGGGGACAATTTTTTTTTCCTGCCTACAAGATTAATTAGCGCGAGGAACACTGCAGCGGCAGACAGCAACCACTTTCCGCCTAGGTCGGCAAACCTGGCGGCATTCAGTTGCTAAAAGCCAAAGCGAATGCCTTCACATTCGTTGTAACGAACATTCGACTTGCTCGATGGCTAGAAAGGCCACCAGACCGCTAATTAATGAGCAGGTCCGTGATGCAGGGCACAAGGTGAGCTGTAGTGTTTCAACAGAACCACCCCCAAAAAATGTGCAAAAGGGTCATTCAGGGGCAGCAGTTCTGGAGGAGTCAAGCTGCCCGGTGCTGCTTAATTCAGGGTGGTTTTTTGCAGCTGTTTCACTAATTGTGATTGCTGTTCTTATTTAGAGGGGTTTTTTTGTCAATTGCTTTCCGGTTTTAAATGGACAGTGAACGCCAGCGCTTTTAGCAGAGAGGCAATTAAACATTTAATATCTGCACATTAGGGTGAAACATCCGAAAGCTGGCCACTGTCAGCATTTCTGTTTGGATGCTGACAGTTCTAGATAGTCCCTGCTTTGACTATGGGGGGAAAAAATTCCCCATGGAATTCTGGCTCAGCCGTAGGTTTGCCAACCGCCAAGTGGGGCCTGGAGTTCTCCAGAATTCCAGCTGATTTTAGATTTTAGAGCAGAATTCCAGCTACAGAGATTACAGAAAATGGCTGCTGAGGAGGGTGGGCTCTATCGCTTTCCACCCCACTGAGGTTTCGACCCCTTCCCCAGAACCCACCCCTCTCCTGGCTCCACCCCGAAATCTCGAGGAATTCCGCAAGCTGGAGCTGCCAACCCTATTCAGCCTTAATTATTTATAAGCTACAAAAGTCGAATCAGAACTCTTGTGCTCTGTCCTCTTGAGGAGGAGGAGGGGGAAGAGGAGGAGGGGGAAGGAGTGGAAGGGGCAAAAACTCCACCTGGCCCAGCCCACTTTCTGAAGACACTTTGCAGGTGCCCAAAAAGGTGTTGGCAGGTGCCACAGTGCCCATGGGCAATAGGTTGGGGACCCCTGAGCTAAAGGGCCCTTGGCCTCTACCCTATGGCTTACAGATAGGATTTCCAACAGGCCTGGATTTTTCAGCCCACTTTCTGAAGACACTTTGCAGGTGCCCAAAAAGGTGTTGGCAGGTGCCACAGTGCCCATGGGCAATAGGTTGGGGACACCTGGTAAAGGGCCCTTGGCCTTTACCCTATGGCTTACAGATAGGATTTCCAACAGGCCTGGATTTTTTTAAAAATGTGTTGCCCCTTTAACAGAGGTTTCGTGTGTGGAAATGGGTAGCTGAAGTTTTTCATTGTATCGAGGTAAATAATGTCACCTGCCAAATAACATCTCACTGGGTCTCTATTAAAGGGGCTGGGCCTTTTTCCCCCCCTCCAGGCTGTTGGCAACCTGACTCAGAGTCCGTGGTCCCAAGTGAACAGGGCCGGTGGATCCAGGATCAACCCAAGAAGTTGGGAGTGTTGTTGTTATGATGTTGACTGTCTAAATTATATTTTTGTGCTTCTTTGTAAATTGCTTTGAGTTTAAGGTTGCCTTCCCCCCATGGGGGTGGGGGTTCCCCTACTTTTAGGGGCCCCAATCTGCTGCCCCCAAACACCCCCATCATGCCTGATGTGCCCAGTGCGATGACATCACCCAGAGGTGAAATCATCACGCCGGGAACATCATGCAGGGGATGCTCTAGCATTTGGCTAAAAACTCTATGGTCACCATAGAGTTCAATCAATCAATGCTGGCTCTATGGTCACCATAGAGTTTTTGGCCAAATGCTAGAGTGCCCCTGCACAATGTGCCTGGTGTGATGTCAGGATCCTGGGCTGGAGCCCCACTTCCGCACTGTCATTTTGTCACTCGTTTGTCCCTATTGCTTCAAGGTTCCCCCCCCCCCAATGTGTTTTGCTTTCTCTAGTAGTCCCAGAGGGAGCAAAACACATGTGGAAAAGTGTGTGTGTGTGTGGGGGGAAATACGAGGGACAAAAGTGACAGTGTGGAAGTAGCCACCTATTTGAGTTTCTAGTGGGGAAGTAAAGTGGAGCAGAAACATTTAAAGGAAGTTCAATCAATCAATGCTGGCTCATGTTAAACTTGCGAGGCCAAAAGTTTTTAAAGCTATTTCAATTCTGGAATGTAACTGAATAGGTAAAGGTAAAGGTTCCCTTGCTCGAAAGCCAGTCGAATCCGACTCTAGGGTTGCGGTGCTCATCTCCATTTCAAAGCCGAAGAGCCAGCGCTGTCCGAAGACGTTTCCGTGGTCATGTGGCCGGCATGACTAAACACCAAGGCGCACGGAACGCTGTTACCTTCCGACCGAAGTGGTACCTATTTATCTACTTGCAATTTCTTGCTTTCGAACTGCTAGGTTGG
>NW_015168692.1:571870-581271 GCF_001447785.1 Gekko japonicus
TAGGCAAGCATGAGATGCAGAACAAAGCAACACACAACATACAGCAATCCCTGAATACATATTGCATAGACACACATAAGCAGCATCACCACTATACAGAAATACAAACATAAGCTCATATCGTTACAAGGGACTCTGGGGCAAGTGATGCTCTGTCTTCTTGGTGCTTGGGGGGGGGGTCAACAGTGGGAGGGCTTCTAATGTCCTGGCCCCACTGGTGGACCTCCTGATGGCACCTGGTATTTCTGGCCACTGTGATACAGTGTTGGACTGGATGGGCCTTTGGCCATAGGGGCTCTGGGGCAAGTGATGCTCTGTCTTCTTGGTGCTTGGGGGGGGGGTCAACAGTGGGAGGGCTTCTAATGTCCTGGCCCCACTGGTGGACCTCCTGATGGCACCTGGTATTTCTGGCCACTGTGATACAGTGTTGGACTGGATGGGCCTTTGGCCTGATCCAACATTGGCGTCTCTTATGTTCTTAACCTTTTTGGGTCTTAAAGGTGCCACTGGACTCTAAATTTGTTTGACTGCTTCAGACCAACACGGCTGACCAACTGGACCTGTGGTTCAGGTCCAATTTACTTACCTCACCCTTATGTCTCCTTAGAGCCATTCAGATTCACTAAAAGCATCCTCTTGAGGTGAGCTGAAAAACTGAAATGGAGGCAAAGTATTCCGGGCCTCAGTACCTCTCTCATACAGATACTTGTCTCATTCAGAAGCATTAATCCTCTGAAACCCAGAGCCAGAAGGCAACATCATATTCTTCAGAAGTGTGCCTGCCTACACACAAAAGCTTATACCCAGAATTAAACCTTGTTGGTCTTCAGGGTGCCACTGGACTCAAAACTTCAATCAGATTAAATGGCAGAAAGATCCCACGAGGCAGTGGGGCCAGTGAGAGCAAAAAAGGGGATGAGTGAAATATCTCAGCAGAGGCAGAAGCCAGGAGAGCAGAAAGCACCAAAATAGCAGGTATATTCAGCAAGGTCAGGATTTCTGGCTGCACCAAACACGCTACTTTTAGTGTCAGAAATATGGAATTCTTGGCGAAGACCCAGGTTTGTTTGTTGCAATCTGAAGATGGCAGCGAGACTGCTGTTAAATCCTGCTCAATGAACTCTGTCCCCACGAGCAGCAATATTTGATTCTCTTATGGGCAGATGCTGGGAGGGGGGGGGGAGGACACCATATTTCCCGCCTGAGAGGCAGAGAAAAGCCAGTGAAAATGAACTGCTGGCAGTTCTACAACAGAACAGAAATCCCCGCCAACATACAACAAAATTGATTCCAACAATGCATTTGTGGTACAAGGATGACATCCAGTGTTTGAGGAATTAGTCTCAGGCCTACATATTCAGTACAGCTCTTTTTTAAAAAAGTTCCATATCTTTAGGGTTGCCAGCTCTGGGATGGGAAATACTTAGAGATTTTTTTTTGCGGGGGGGTGTCAGAGCCTGAGGAGCGCAAGGCTTGGAAAGGGGAGGGACTTCGATGGGGTATAGTGCCACAGAGTCCATTTTTCCAAAGCAGCCATTTTCTCCGGGGGAACTGATCTCTGTCAGCTCTACAACACTTGGAATCCTAGGATGTCTCCAGCCACCACCTGGATGTTGGAAACCCTCATGTTCAAGGTGTCGGTACTGACCTTTAAGGCCTTAAGCGGTCTGGGACCAGCGTCTCTTCAGGACCGTCGCCTCTGGTATGTCCCCGGGAGAGCATTGCCCTCTGCTGAGAGTAATCTGCTGGTGATTCCTGGCCTCAACAATATCCAGCTGTCCTCGACCAGGGCCAGGGCTTTCTCGGCCCTGGCTCCGACCTGGTGGAACTTTCTACCGACTTCCGTCAGGGCCCTGCGGGATCTTATGCAATTCCACAGGGCCTGTAAGGCGGAGATGTTCCGCCAGGCCTTTGGTTGAGGACAGCAACAGTTTCCCTCATAGCTGGCACCCTCCTCTTTACTTCCACCTTACCTGCTTCGACCTCCCCCTCAACCTGCCCATGAGACAGAAGAACGACTCAGGGCAGGCTTCTAAGTTAGATCACAAACACCATCTGGAAACCGAGTAATTGAGTTCAACTGATTGTTGGTTTTAATTTGCATTTTGTATGTTTGTAATCTGTTGCAAATCGCCCAGAGTCCTGTGTACTCAGAGATGGGCCAGCTATGTTAAATAAATTTAATGATAAGATAGGAAAAGAATGTTGGAAATGTAAATATTGTGTTGGTACCTTTTTTCACTTATGGTGGACATGTGGGCAGACAAAAAGATACCGGTTAATAGTAAAAGAAATGATAGATGAAATACTGGATAAAAGGATTCCTCTACTGCCAGAATGTTTTTTGTTAAATATGATTCCGGAGGTATTTTCAATTAGTGAAACTTACTTCTTAATGCAAATCTTAACTGCGGCAAGAATCGTTTTCGCAAGAAAATGGAAGGATGGAAATATTCCTACGAAGGAAGACATAATCTCTAAGGTACTGGATTTAGCAGAAATGGAACGGCTAACTTATATTATTCAAGAAAAGAGTATGGTGAACTTTGATATATACTGGTTGAGATTTTATAAATGGTTGGACACTAAGAGCTTCGGCACAAACGAATAAATTAGGCATAAACAGTAGAAGCGTTTGAAGTTTGGATTCGTAATGAAATTGAAGATATCTGCGAAAAGAATATTGCTATATATTGTATATAGATTGCATTTTTTATGTAATGCATTGTTATATATAGTTATATACAGCTATATACTTATAGTTGTTTGTTACAGAGGTATATGTTGTTGTTGGTTTGGTTTTTTTGTGTGTGTTTTTTCTGTTTTGTTTTTTGTCTTCTTTAAAAATGAAAATCAATAAAAAAAATTTTTTTTAAAAAGAGATGGGGCAATTTAGAAATCTTAATAATAATAATAATCATCATCATCATTACTACTACAGGATTCCATCAGTAGTACAGTTAACATTTAAAATGTAAAGCGATGTCATAATAGAGGGAATGACGGAAGGTCACACCTCTGGGTTTACGGGCGTACAGCACACCCATGAAACTGCTGTTTAAATTCAAGACCTCCCTCTTGGAACAGAACCTGACGATCTGTGCATTTCTGTCTTCTTTTTTATAAGCCAGTTTCTAGTCCTTATGAAGGCAGACGAAAACCTGAAGACATCTGCCTATGGGGTTTGCAATGGTACAGCAGCAGAAAGCATGGAGCAGATTCACAAAAGTTGGGTCTCCACGAATCTCTGCTCCTCACTGAATCCCTGTCTGGCACACAGAATCATGGCCGGCGAGACAGACCATGAAAATTTTGTCCACTGAAAGTAATTTGTAAATATACATGTCTAAGAAAAATGGCTGGGAGGGAAGGCGGCTGGGTATAGCCTGATTTTGTCAGATCTTGGAAGCTAAGGAGGGCTGGTGCTTGGATCGGAGACCACCAAGGAAGACTCTGTAGAGGAAGGCAATGGCGAACCACCTCGGCTTCTCACTTGCCTTGAAAGTCCCTTGCTGGGGTTTCCACAGGTCAGTGGTGACTTGACAGTGCTTAGAAACAAAGGAAGGATAAGCAGAGGGGAAGGCATTCTTATAGACTGAAGAAAGGCCAGATTCCTTGTGACTTGTTGCTCAGGCTGAAGAGCAGCAGAAGAGACGTGAGTTAATATGGAAGAATGTAAGAGAGGATTGGTTCCTTCTGATCATCTGACCAGGTGGGTTCCACCCTGAAGTTTCTGCTCGCTGGCTTCCAGAGTATGCCCCTATCCTGCTGCTATGCTATGTGGTAGCCTGGTGCTTCACTCCTAGGAATTCAGGATCCCATCACCAGATGGAGACTTGGTCTAGCACTGTGGAAGGACCAGGAGATACTGGTGCTAATTCTTATGAGAGCATCCTTCAGGTGGGATGAAGAGCATACACAGCGGCAGCAGAAGAGGCCAGGATTTTATGAACGACTGAAAAAAAATAGAAATTCTGCTCTGGGCCCACCCAAGTTCTCGCCTCTCAAATGGAAGCATTACGTACTTGTCCGTTCATGGCTCATGTTGAAAGAGACACGGCTCCTTCCTGAAACGCAGCTGGGGGGAGCTGGCTTGATTGCAGTGATCCCGAGGGCCAATGACCATGCAGGAATGGCTGAGGGATTGAAACCAACAGGCTTGAAGGGGGGGAGATGAGATATTGAGAAGAGGAGGACAGATAGATAGCATGGAATCCCGGTTTCACGCAACCATTCACCACTGCCCCGCCTCACGTCCCTCCTCTTCTCTCTCCACACTGACCTCCCCTCCGTTGGGGATCCAGGTCCATGGCTCTGCTGCCAACTTCCTTGATATTTTTCCCCTTCCTGTTGCTATCCAGTTCTCTCCCACCCCGCTCCAAGGAGGACACAACAATATATGTGGTTCCCTCCTCCCCCACTGCGTCTGCACAATAGCCCTGCGAAGCAGGTTTAATTGGGAGAGGGTGACAAGTCAACAGTCTCTAGTGGGCTTCATGGTCAAACTGAAGAACTGAGGCCAGGTTTCGTAAATTGCCCCACTGGCAACACAAGACGGGTTCCCTCACTACCATGACCAACGTCCCAGGTATACTTAGAGATCTCACAACGTTCGAATAAGCCCAAAGTAAATTGAGTATAGACTTGGTATAAAGATAGTGTAAGACTAGTATAAGAATAGTATAAGGTTTGTGTGACATATAAAGTATACAGTATAAATTTAGCATAAACTTTATTACTGAATTGATTAACTTGTTAAACACATTAAATTATTAACCTGTCAAATAATAACTGAAATTGTAGTTGAATTATTAATCTGTTATTTCGTTAATCTGTAGAATGGTTAAACTAGTAAAGTGTGAAATTGTTAAATTAGTAAATTGTTAAACTTATGAATTAGTGTCTAAAATTGGTAAATTATTAGTTTAGTACAGGTTGTACCGTAAGAGGGTTAAATTACTAGAATACGTATTTGCATTTGTAATTTGGAAGGTGCATGTAATTTGTAACTAATTGTATGTATGCTGAAAGGTTTTTTTAAAAAAATTAAAATCTATTTTCCCAGATATACTTCCATATTGTTTTCTTGTTTAGAACATTTATTACTCCACCTCTCCAGAGGCCAGCTTGATATTATCTGGGCTGCAATGCTTAGTTCAATTAATCAGTCCCAGTTTCTGTGATCTACTAATAAGGTTGCCAACTCAGGGTTGGGAAATTCCTGGAAATCTGAGGGTGGAGCCGAGGGGGGGGGAGCCTCAGCGGGGTATGATGCCAGAGGGTACCTCCTCCAAAAGAGCCCTTTGCTCCAAGGGAACTGATCTGTCATCCAGAGATCCATTTTAATGCTGTGAGATCCCCATGCTCTCTTTGGAGGTTCAGCAAAGAAACGGGACTCCCAGCGTCGGAGGCAACGAAGAGAGAAAAAAGAAACCCTAAGAAAAAAGCCCCATCAGAACAATCTCATCACTGTCAAATAAAAGATATATATTCATAAACGAATTCTGAAAAATTCTGAAAGGCACATTTTTCAGAAGATTTATTGATATACTAGGAAGAAGGCCCGTTGTAGAGGGAAGACAATGAGCTCTAGAAGGAAGGAAGGAAGGAAGGAAGGAAGGAAGGAAGGAAGGAAGGAAGTTGAGAGAGAGAAAGGAAGAAAGAAAGAGGGAGTGAGGGGAAGATGAGGAAAGAGGGAGGGAAAGAATCGAAAGGGATGGGGTGGAAGGAAGGGAGAAAGAGGGAGGGAGGGAGGGAGGAAGAGAAAGAGGGGGGAAGGAGATAGGTAGGGTAAGAATGCATAGAGATGGGGAGGAAAGAAATAGGGCCTGAGTAGGCTTCCCTCCCCGCCTGCCCACCGCGGTGGCGGCGGTTGAGGGGAGAAAGGTGACCGAGCGAAGGCCCGGCTGTCCAAGGCGCCCGGTCTTGTCCGTCTCCCCACCGCCCGCTCGCTGTCCGTTCCAGCTTTGCACGGGCCAAGGCAGATAGCCTCGTTCCTCCCCCCCCCCAGCCAATGGCACGCCACTAGTCTTGACTGGCAGCCGACGGGCCAATGGCTGAGGGAGTGCATGCAATCTCGCCACCCTATAGGACAGAAGCCACTCCAAATCCCTTTTATATATAAGGAGAGATATGTTGAAATGCTGCTGAATTGCAACTGATAATAGCAGACTGCTATTAGCAGGCAAATGACAGCAGCAGGTGAATGACAATAGCAGACTGCTGAATGAACTGATAATGAAGCTCAAGACAATGCATCCACCTAGACTGAATCAAGACCTAGATTTCCTGTCTCATCACCAATGCTGATTTCTCCCCGCCTATAACCCTTTTGCATATCTCAACTAAATCCAATCACGCCTGCCATTGTCATTCACCTGCTATTGTCATTCAGCATTTGAAATCACTTCCAGTTTCCAATAAATAGGGCAGATGGACTCCCATTCTAGCTGTATCTGAGGAAGTGAGAAGTGACTCAGAAAACCTCATCCCCTGCCACTTATTTTGTTAGTCTTTAAGGCCGAGCACTGAAGAATAGATTCTTTTGAATTATGGTGCTGGAGAAGACCCTTGAGAGTCCCCGGGACTGCAAGAAGATCAAATCAGTCAATCTTAAACCAAATCAACCCTGACTGTTCCCTGGAAAGCCAGATACTGAAGCTCAAATACTTTGGCCACCCAATGAGAAGGGAGCACTCACTGGAGAAGACCCTGATGCTGGGAAAGACTGAAGGTCAAAGAAGAAGGGGACGGCAAAGGATGAGATGGTTAGACAGTGTTATCGAGGCAACGAACATGAAATTAAGCAAACTCCGGAGCACGACAGAAGACAGGAGGGCCTGGTGTGATGTGGTCCATGGGGTTGCGAAAAGTCGGACTTCTGTGTGACTGAACAACAACAACAACAAGGTGCTATTGGACTCTTGCTCTTTTCTACTACTAGACAGACTAACACGGCTACCCATCTTGACTAATATTTAGTATTTACATAAGGTTTACAAAGGCTCAAAGCACTTTGAACACAGTATCCTTGGCATGATCTTGCATGCAGGAGGGGGGGGGACTGAAAGTGAACAGCAACTCAAGAGTTTCAACCAGGGACTCCCCAGGTTTACAGTTCAGTCTTTCCATTACAGAAGAAAAGATTGGATTTATACCCTGCCCTTCACTACCCAAAGGAGTCTCAGAGCAGTTTACAATCTCCTTTCCCTTCCCCTCCCCACAGCAGATACCTTGTGCGGTAGGCGGGGCTGAGAGAGCTCTTTCGAGGACTGCTCGTGAGAGAACAGCTCTGAAAGAACTTGTAACTGACCCAAGGTCACACCAGCAGCTGCAGGTGGAGGAGTGGGGAATCAAACCTGGTTCTCCCAGATTAGAATCCGCACTTCTAACCACTATACCAAACTGACCTACACTGTTACACCTATTCTCTATCAAAATGTAGATTTCTCTCATCAGGCTATCTTCCATAGGGCAGGGGTTTTAGCAATGAGAAATGGCTGGCAATATTCAAGGGCCACCGCCATGATGCAAGGCCCAGGAAAAAGACAGTGTAAATGATGTGGTGGTTATAGAATAGGATTAGAATCTTGGAAACCTGGGTTCGAATTCCCAGTCTTCCATAACAGCTCACTGAGTGACTTTGGGCCAGTCACACACTCTCAGCCAAGATTACCAAACAGGCTTGTTGAAAAAATAAAATGGAGAAGAGAACCAAGTCAGCCATTTTGAGTCACTACTGGCGAGAAGCGTGGGTATAAATGAAGTAAATAAAATGTGTTTTTTTAATTTTACACAATCTATATCCCATCCCATCAAGGGCCACCAATGGATCATGGCTCAGTGGAAGAGCATCTGCTCGGCATACAGAAGGTCCCAAGTTCAGTCCCCGGCATCTGCAGTTACAAAGGATCAAGCAGGAAGTGATGCGAAAAACCTCTCTCCCTGAGGCCCTGGAAAACTGCCACCAGTCTGAGTAGACAAAACTGACCTTGATGGACCAAGGTTTTGATTGAATATAAGGCATCTTCATGTGCATGTTCAAATAAAGACTCTGTATCTCAGATTTGGGGGGGACGGACATGCACCCTTTACCCTTACAAACCAGCTGACATCATTGGTAGGCATTTTATTTTCAATGGCTGCGCAACACAAAGAAACAAATCCTGGTTCCTCCATGAACTCTGGTTAATGGCATCCGCTCTGGGAAGAACAGGCTCCGCTCCCCCAATACCACCGCTGTAGCCAGAATGTTGAAAGGGGGAACTCAAACATGGATAACAGATAGCAGCGAACCCTAGCTAGAAATCTGTTTGTTGCCAAACAGTGAACACCAGTTTAATGGACCTTCTGTATCCAGAGATCAACTTTAACAAGGGTTTGATCCAAGCTACCTTAGTAAAAATAATTCTTTGCTATAATGGCTAAAGGCAGCCAAGGAAAGAATGTATATAGCCCTGGCATTCTGTTTCCAACATGGTCAGGCTGATGCCTTCAGACTACAGCCTCTGAGAATGGGGGTTCTAGCTGGCTAATATTAATCGATAGACCTATTCTTCCCAAATTGATGTATTACCTCTTTCAAAGCCAGTGGCCATCACACCAGTATTCCATGATGTTGTTTTGCTGCTCAAGTTGATGTAACATTCTTGGGAAACTTTGACTGCTATGTCAACGGGTGATTCAGCCTCCCAGGAAAACAAGGCGATAGCATCATCACTGTCCGAAGAGCTGAGATTTATTAGCATTCCAACTGGAAACTAAGTCCTTGAGATACGTCAGCTTACAGCCTTTGTGTTTCTTTATCCCAGGATGTCACCACAAGGATACACCCTCCAGTTATCATAGAATCATAGAATCATAGAATCACAGAGTTGGAAGGGGCCATCCAGGCCATCTAGTCCAACCCCCTGCTCAATGCAGGATCAGCCTAGAGCATCCCTGACAAGTGTCTGTCCAGCCGCTGCTTGAAGACTGCCAGGGAGGGGGAGCTCACCACCTCTTTGGGCAGCTGATTCAACTTTTGCACCACTCTGACTGTAAAAAAGTTTTTTAATATCCAGCTGGTACCTTCCTGCCCTTAATTTAAGCCCATTATTGTGAGTCCTAACCAGAGGTCATTTCGGGGAGGAACGCGGGGGAACACAGTTCCCCCGGGGTGAGGTGCAGGGGGGCGGGGCACATGACAAAGCCCCACCCCCTGCTTCCAGCCGCCCCGCTTCCGGCCCTCATTCAGCCAGGAGGAGGCAGGAGAAGAGGGAGGGTGGATATTCTTTGAGAAGCAATATGTAGAAAATGCAACTCTACCTCCTCTTCTGGGACTTTCCCTATTGTGATAAGAAAATGGCCGGAGTAGGTACAGGGAAATTAAGTGACAAAAAGTCGTGGAGGTAAGAGACAAA
>NW_015168692.1:581289-587375 GCF_001447785.1 Gekko japonicus
CAGCCTTTCCTCATAGGGCTTGGTCTCCAGGCCCCCCCCCCCCGATCATCCTTGTCGCTCTCCTCTGCACCTGCTCCACTCTATCCATATCCTTAATCTGTGATGTTCTGGTCTACCAAATGAAGTACAATGACCCTTCATGGATGGGTCCTCTCTGTTCCTGGAAGGGTGATAACGTCACAGCCTTGGTTGTCTGGGAGAGTGAATAATCTATTGAGACAATACAATGTTCTTCGGGAATTCTGAGCATCTTCTCATATGAAGAAGAAGAGACAACTGGGTGTCTGTGAAAGGAGTTTGTAAGCCACTCTGAGACTCCTTCAGGTAGTGAAGGGCGGGGGGTATAAATCCAATCTCTTCTTCTTCTTCCTTAAAGCCTAGGACCAGCATATCTGAAGGACCAACTCCTCCCCATACAACCTTGTAGAACAAATTTAGAGTCCATCGGCACCTTTATAAATAAAACCAAGGTTTATTCAAGGTATGAGCTTTTGCGTGCATGCACACCTTTTCAAATGTACTTGAAAAGGTGTGCATGCACACAAAAGCTCATGCTTTGAATAAACCTTTGTTGGTCTTAAAGGTGCCACTGGACTCAAAATCTGCTCTACTGCTTCAGACCAAGACAGCTGACCACCTTACATCCCTGTGTTCCAGTTACACACACACACAAACCCCATTTTAGATAACCTGCCTCTTCTCCCCCAGAGCCTGTTCCTTTTCAACAGCAGTCCCCACTTTGTGGAACAAACCCCCCAAAGAGGCAAGAAAGACACTGTCCTTAGAAGTCATTCTGAGGCCAATTTATTTGTCAGGGCCAGAGGTAGAGTCTAAGCTACAAGCCTTTTGCTGAGGGAGAGGTTAACGGGTTATTATTTTATTATAGCAGTCTAAATTGCCCTGACTAGCTTGAGCTTATTAGAACATAGAAGCTAAGCAGGATCGGCTGTGGTCAGTACTCGAATGGGAGACCATCTAGGAAGACCAGGGTTGCTAAGCTGAAGAAGGCAACGGCAAACCTGTTCATCTCTTCTTTTGAAAAGCTCATGGGGGCACCATGAGTCAGCTGTAACTTTATTATTATTTTATTACGGATACCTTTTAATTTAGGACTGTAAGCTGCCCTGGGCCACAAGGGAAAGGCAGGGAATAAATGTTTGATTAAAATAAATTTAATATAGAATAGGACTTAACGTGTTGGCGGGGGCTCAACTGAAGGAATGTTCCTCTATTTTTTAAAAGAGAAATCCCTTCATACAGAATGCTAAATATCAGGGAGAAAGTCAAACTAGAACCCGTCTCCCTGGTATTTATTTTCTAAGTGCTGGGAAAGTTGTTGCATGGAGGGACACTTAATCAGGTGACACAGCCCAGATTTACTACCTCGGTGAGACCGAGGATGGTGGCTGTTCAAACGATTGACATTCTAATCAAACAGCGAGATGCACATGGACTTTCCACAAGGCTGTAAAATTTCTCCATCCAAACATAACATTTGATAACTGCAGGATGGTGCTGGGCAAACATTACCAAGATTATGGCCAGGGAGTTTGCAAATCGCTGTTACCACCCCGAACTGCCAAGAGGTTCCAAAACTATTCTTCAACTTTATTATTTGCTACGAATTCTAAGGAGAAAATGTTCTGCTTGGTCTTATTGGCAGGACTTGCATATGCAAACCCCTACACAGTCTTAGGTCGCCCGTTCTTCCCGTTTTCAAAAGCACGGGTCCATCCGATCAGGCCACAAAATGATACCCGGCAAATCCACCTGTAATATAGCTAAGGAAACACCGAGCAGACAGGAGGAACTGTGTACAAGTGTAGTCCTGTAGAGATTAATGTAAACAAGTGTGGGCCTGTGAGACTCTGGGGAGGAATCCCATCTCCCCCACTTTCTTGCTGGGCCTGGCATGACCCCAGGCTCTTTTGTAGCCGCTACTGGCCCCAGTGCAGCAGAAGAAGAAGGAAGAAGAAGAGACTGGATTTATCCCTCGCCCTCCACTACCCAAAGGAGAGCAGTTTACAATCCCTTTCCCTTCCCACAATAGTCACCCTGTGAGGTAGGTGGGGCTGAGAGAGCTCTTTCGAGGACTGCTCATGAGAGAAGAGCTCTGAAAGAACTTGCAACTGACCCAAGGTCACACCAGCAGCTGCAAGTGAAGGAGTGGGGAATCAAACCTGGTTCTCCCAGATCAGAGTCCACCGCTCCTAACCACTACACCAAACTGAACATTCTTGCAGCTGCTGGCGCAGTCCCCGGGCTCCACCATGCTGAAGGTAGGAAGGAAAAAGTGTTTTTCTGCACTTGCACAGAAAACACTATTCTACTTTGGGGGGGGGGTTGTAACCCCCCAGTTCATTTTTTTTTTAGATTTCAGATTTATCTGCAAACTTGGAGGGCGGGGTCACCCAATTTTGCAGAAAAATCTGTTTAGTGCCAGTGTGGCCCTGATCTGCAGATTTAGCTATCCGCAGATGGGGGGGGCACATTTGGGAAACAGCATACTGAAGCCGAAATACTTTGGCCATCAAATGAGAAGGGAGCACTCACTGGAGACCTTGATGCTGGGAAAGACTGAAGGTCAAAGAAGAAGGGGACGGCAAAGGATGAGATGGTTATCGATGCAATGAACATGAAATTAAGCAAACTCTGGAGGACGGCAGAAGACAGGACGGCCTGGCATGATGGGGTCGCGAAGAGTCGGACTCAACTGTGCAACTGAACAACAACAAAATATGGATAATAGGATGGGGTGATACAGGTTTGGCACCACATGAAAAGTTACATGAGTTACAGCTTCCCCCAAATCATTTTTAGGGATTGCTTTGCCACCTCCAGCTTGGGTAGCTCCTAGAGATTTAAAAAGGCGTGCTCAGGGAAGACAGAGTCAGGGGAGGAGAAAGGGCTAAGCAGGAACTGCGATGCCCTCTGAAACTGCCATTTTCTCCAGGAGAACTAACCTCAGTGGTCTGGAGATTAACCGCTTTTTCCACAAAAACTCCAGGCCCCACCGGGAGGCTGGCAACTGTAACTGAGCACCTCATTCCATTAAGTGTTCACTGAGCATCAAGGGGGCACAGACTTCCTACACAACCTGGCCAGGGTAGCCCGATCTCGTCAGATCTCAGAAGCTAAGCAGGGTCGGCCCTGGTTAGTGCTTGGATGGGAGACCGCAAGGGGGAAGACCGCAAGGGGGTCTCTGCAGAGAGAAAGGCAATGACAAAGCACTTCTGAATGACTCCTGCCTTGAAAACTTTAGGGGGTCGCCATAGGTCAGCTGCGATGTGAAAGCACTTTCCAACCACCAAGCTTAGTGGTCATCAAATGTGGCTCTCTCTTGTAAGGGATGTGCTTAGGGTTGCCAAGTCGATCTTCACCGGGAGCAGGGGGCTCCCGGCCGGTGTCTGGTGCGCACACGCGCCGCACGCACGTCACCCAGAAGTGACGTGACGACGCCAGGCACGCTGGAGGCGGGGCCACGGCCATACGAGGGAAAACCATAGAGTTTTCTCTCGTATGGCTGTGGCCCTGCCCCCAGCGTGCCCGGCGTGGTCATGTCACTTCCGGGTGACGCGCACGTCGGGGAGGAGTTCCCCCCAGGGCCCAATCCGGCGGCGGCGGGGAACGGGCCTCTGGGGCGGGGGTTTCCCCGCTCCCCGGGGGGACTTGGGAAGCCTAGATGTGCTAGCAGGCCGGGCTAGAAGATTAAAACCTAAATTATGAACAGGCGGAGTTGTGCTCAACTCCGCATAACACTGGAATGCAAAACCTTTGTTGACTGAGCAGGGAGGGCCCACTTTGACAGTAAAGAACTCTTGATAAGAAGGGCTGGAGGGCTCTAAGGGCACACTCCTCTGGATTTGCGATTTCAGCTCTGCTGCCTTACTGTTAACCAGAAAAGGTAGGAAAATAGAAGCAAAACAAGCCTTCACAATAGAAGCAAAACAAGATGAGAGCTCTTGACCAATTACTAGGGTTACCAGATGTCCTTCTTTGGGCTCTTTAAAAAAAACAAAAAACTGATGAAAATGTCCTCTTTTTGGGTTGGAAGGAAGGCTACATCACAGCACATCTCCATTCCACTACGAAGAAAAACAGGAGAAAGCTGGAATTTGTCATTTTTACAAGAACAACAGAACACAAGCACTCGAGAGTGATCTAGTTAACAGGAAAGCACAAGGAAATGTTTAATTCCTTGCCCTGCAAGTATCCAATGGACTTTGATCCTCCTTGGGCCTGGGGAGAACTCACAAAAAGCCCAAATACTGCAGACTCACAGGTGTTTTGCCAAGAGACTACAGTCTCAGCCTCCTCTGGTAAGCCACTCAAGAGATTGTTTCTTTCTTTCTTTCTTTTTTTAGTCAATTTTTTTTTATTTTTAAAAACATAACGAACATACATGGGGGGGACTTCTTTTCAATTCGTTTCTTTAACAAACTCGTGCCTAATTTATCATACATTTATGTATTTCACCTTATATCATTAAAAATATCACTTGCAAATATATCAAGTTTATATTTTATATGCCCTTAACAAGTTTTAAATGTCTATATTATTTACTTAGTATAGTCTTCAAACCGGTTATAAAATCTTGACCAAGAAATTGTTTCTTTCTTGTGAATATGATCCTGGCCTCCAGTGTTTTTTATATCCTTCCAAGAAGATTTTAGTATATTTCTAGTACTAAAGATACAAAAATTCAAACATTCTAGAATTCTAGAACATGCCCTCCAAAAAGAGGACATCTGGTAACCAATGTTCCCTCTAAGCTGTGGAGTCTTGTGAGCAAAAATTCTACTTTGTGAGCTACTTGCATTAAAGTTGTGAGTGAGCATTTTGGCTCCTGCATTAGTTAGTTTGCTCTGGAGCCATCCTTCCTGACCTAGGACAAAAATGTGTGAACCGGAGGCTGAAAAACTGTGAGCTAGCTCACACTAACTCAGTTTAGAGGGAACACTGCTGGTACCCCTAATTAAGTACTACAAAAATGGCACTGACCTGTAATGACATCACAGGCACTGTCCAATAGGTATTCCTGACCCTTCTGCTATCATATTCTCAACAACGGTCACAAGTGCAATAGCATGCATCCTACAGGTAAAATCCTACTTAGTGTTTGTATCAGGGCTTTTGTTTTGTGCAGGCGAAGTGTTTTCTTCTGCATTTTCTCAGAAATCCTTACAATAATCCTCTAAGGTTATGTTGGCTTGACTGCACAGAAGGGAGGTAAAAGATGATAGACAACAATAAGCTAGCCACTGGATTTATGGCAGAGAGATTAAGTTTTGAACAAGTGACTTTCTGGCTCAGAGTTCTCCACCCACGTGGCCTACCCAAGTTTGCAAGGCCTACCAAGTTCAGTGTGACGTATACTTCCTAGCTGACTCTGATTGTGGATCAAGGCAAAACTATTAGGAAATATACATCACATCGCACTTGGCAGGATTTATCTCTTAACTCCTCGTGTAAACAAGAGATAATAAGACAATAACAGGCACACCACTGAATTTATAGCTTGCAGCCTGTTTTAATGATGAGAACGGACATTACAAGAGCTTTCCAGTATTTGTGGAAGAATACTGTTCAGCACCTATGCAAGACTACAGAAAGTGACAAGAAGTGGGACCCGCGATACTCACGGGGGGGGGGGTATTCCCAAAGGCCCCTGGCCTCCAGAAGCAGCTCTGCATTCAAGAGGAGGAAGTGGCTGCAGGTATGCCTCCCCCCACCCCGTACCCGGTGGCGAGGCCTGAGCGGCCAAGCCTCCTCCCACCAATGGCAGTGAGACAGAGATTCCAGTGCATTCTCTGCGCATGCAGAGGGAACGCTCTTTACTTTTGGGGAGATTTAAGTCCCCCCCGTATAGTTTTTTAAACTTTTCAGATTTTTCTGCACACCTGGGGAGTGCCCCAAGTGTGCAGGAAAATCTCTCCGCCCCCTATGTGCCCCCATGTACGGATTTAGATATCCACAAAGAGGGAGCCTCCTGGCTATTAGTATATAGACAAGGGGGGGACCCGCGATACTCGCGGGGGGGACCCGCGATACTCGCGGGGGGCAGTCTCTCTCTTTCCTCCCTGCCA
>NW_015168692.1:587494-610432 GCF_001447785.1 Gekko japonicus
CTCGCCCCTCGCCGGGCTGTCTTCCCCCCCCTCACTGTTCCCCCTCCCCCCCGACTTTCTCTATCTCTCTTTCTCTTTTTCCCCCGTGAACCGAGGCCCTCGCGGCTTACATCCGCCGGGCCTCGGCAGTCTCTCTTCCCCTCCCCGACTTTCTTCCCCCTCCTCACCTGTCTCTCACCGCCGCCGCTGCTGGGCCTCTCCGGCCGTTCGGTTTCTTTCCCGTGCACGGAAGCCAAGTAGGTTGCAGAGCGTTCCGTGCGCATGTGCACGGAACACTCTGGCACTTTCGGGGGGATTTAAACATCCCCCCGAAAGTTTTTTCAACATTTAGCATTTTTGTGCACACGTGGGGACCGCCCCACATATGCACAAACCTCTCCCTCCCCTCCAAGTGCCCCCGATGTCCGGATCTAAGGATCCGCACAGAGGGGGCCAGTTCAGCATTAGATATATAGATGGTAAAGGGGGACGATCCTGTTGGCTAGCTAGCAGCAGCAGAGGTCAATCTAGGCTGTTTTCCTCCTTCCCCTGAAGGCATTTAGCCTGGGTGGGAGCACAGCCATGAGCCAATGGTAAGAGCCAGGACTCACATACTGGAACCTGTGAAAGTTAGCTTAAGGGATGTAAGCTTGCCACCTCTGGGTTGGGGATACCTGGAGATTTTGGGGGTGGAGCCCACGGAAAGCAGGGTTTGGGGAAGGGAGGGACCTCCCTGGTATGCAATGTCATAGAGTCCACCCTCCAAAGCAGCCGTTTTCTCCAGGGGAACTGATTTCTGTCATCTTGGGATCGATTACAATAGAGATCTCTAGATATCACCTGGAGGATGGCACCCCTAGGGACCAGACCTGCCCAGCGGCCTGTGATTATTTGTTCCTGTAATTCGGAACTTCTTCCCTCCCTTTTGTAAGCCGCTTTGCATAAATCCAGGGAGAAAAGCTCCTTAAGCTTCATTAAAAACATACAAAATATAATCATCTGTGTATTTATTGTAACAATCCCGTGGAAAAGCAATGTAAAATTTTTTTTTAAAACCAGCCCTGTTTTCTCAACCATAATTTTTTTCCTTAGCAGCAGAACACTGTGATTTCTTTCTTTTTGTAATTTTGATCATACAACCGTCAGGGAAATCTTGATGTCTTGATGGATGGCCAGTTATTCCTTACAAATCATTCCGCCAGTTATACCATATAAATGTGAATAAAGAGACGCACCTTAACAAAGCAGCTTGTCACTCAGTGCAAAGTTGCAAGCTTTTGAACTGCACACAACTCCGCTTCAAGCAATACATTGAAAACAAATAGCAGCCGACCATGTCTGTGAAATGAAAGCTTTTGTGACCTGGGTCCACAGCATAGGTCAGTACACAGGGAAAGCTCGTATTTGGGGATTAGGACTGTTACTACAGGTTAGGGACTGACCCTATTCTTGCAAAGTCAACAAGTTAATTACAGATGGTTGATTCCAGAAGGGCTTGTCTTCAAGTTTAAAGACAAGAGAGAAAAGATAGACTCCATTTTCAAGGCTCAAGACTTTTTGAAGAGGCACGCCAGTTCAGAGGATGAGGCAGAGCTCGCTAAATGGACAGTATTCAGCAGCGAAGAAGACAGCAGCTCGGAGGGAGGGGACAAAGAATCGGAAGGTGGAGCAACAGCAAAAGGTCCAGCTTACAACCTGAGAGATAAAAAAGCGAAGCACCCCAGTACCTGAAGATGTGTTCGGAAAGCGCAATAAGGGACAATACTAACCCCAATTGGACATTATAAACACATTTAATGTCTCTAATTTTAACTGGTAAAGAGGAAAAAAGAGATCAACTGCAGAAGAAGCCACTGATTTTGTGAATGCTAATAACAGACTAATATACTAACCAAAGCATCACTCACCACTTTTCTTGATCCATCTATATACCCTCCCCGTTTTCTGAATTTAAAAGCAATAAAATTATCTCCTTTTTAGGAGAGTTATACCACAAAAAAAAAAAAAGGACTGTTACTACAGGTTTACACTGCGGCCAGGATGTTACTTTTTAAAGCTGTCCTGCTTTTAGCAAAAAAACTTGAGATGCTTAAGAGTCCTTCCTCTGAAGCAGGTTTATGGGAAATGTGGAAGAAACAGCATCCGATCATCCGTACACGTTGCTACACACCTCAATTTATACACACAGATTGGCACGGTTTTTAATGACCATGTGGCCAGTGGCACCCATAACTCTACGTACGACTAGATTTTTTTTCCTCCCCATAGCTGTGTCTGCAGGACTGTTCCACATAGAAGGTGCTTTCGGGAATTATCCTAAGTAGGTCTTCTCGGAAGTAAATATCTGGGTTTGGGGAGGGACTGTGCCTCTGCTTGGCATGCAGAAGGTCCCAAATCCAATCCCCAGCATCTCCAGTTAAAAGGAACAGGTAATAGGTGATGTGAAAGACCACTGCCTGAGACCCTGGAGAGCCGCTGCATTGTGTGTAGAATAGCCAGGAGATCCTAAGACTGTCTGGCAGCCAGAAGTCTGAGGGCAGTCTGAGTAGAAACTGCTGACCTTGAGGGACCAGAGGTCTGATTCAGGACAAGGCAGCTTCCTGTGTTCGTGCGGGGCCAGCCTTCCGTCCGCTACCTCACAAACTTACACGGTGACGATATAAAGAAAAATATGAAGAATAAAGTTCCTCTTACGAGCTGCAGAGTACATTTACCCTCGACACTGAGTAAATACAGAAAGTCCCCACTCACCAAGAATCAGGTGGCCAGGCTCCCAAGAGGAACAGAAAGGCTATTTTCAGACACTCCTCAACTCCTCTGGTCTCTAAAAAAGGGAGCGTTGACTCTCAAAAGCTTATACTTTGTCTTTAAGGTGCTGCCGGACTCACACCTTGCTCTTCTATTGCACAGCGGAATCGCTCTGCATGTCTGTAAAGTGCCATCAAGTCGCAGCCAACTCCGCATGTCTGTAAAGTGCCATCAAGTCGCAGCCGACAAGGGGCTTTCAAGGCCAGCGAGAAGCAGAGGTGGTCTGCCATGGCCTTCCTCTGCAGAGTCTTCCTTGGTAGTCTCCCATCCAAGTACCGACCCTGCTTAGCTTCCAAGATCTGATGAGATTGGGCTATACTATACCATTCCACATACCGGCACAGCACTGACTCTAATCTGAGAGAACCAGGTTCGATTCCCCACTCCTCCACATGCAGCTGCCGGAGTGACCTTGGGTCAGTCACAAGCTCTCTCAGAGCTGTTCTCTCAAGAACAATTCTCAGTCAGAGCTCTCAGCCCCACCTACCTCACAGGCAATGCTCCCTCTAAGCTGTGGAGTCTTGTGAGCAAAAATCCTACTTTGTGAGCTACTGGCATTAAAGTTGTGAGTGAGCGATTTGGCTACGGTATAAATTAGTTTGCTCTGGAGCCATCCTGCCTGAGCCAAGACAAAAACCTGTGAGCCAGGAGCTAAAAAAACTGCGAGTTAGCTCACCCTAGCTTAGAGGGAACACTGCTCACAGAGTGTCTGTTGTGGGGAAGGGAAAGGAGACTGTAAACCGCTCTGGGACTCAGAGTGAAGGGCAGGGTATAAATCCAATCTCCTCTTCTTCTAAAAATAGCTTCAACTCTTGGGCTTGCCTTTTTATCATAATCATTTGTCCCAGCCTATCTGAGGCATTCAGAAGTACTCCACGTCTATCATCTTAATGAGCTCAGTAGTGCAAGGGAAATCAGTGCTATTTTAGGCCCATACCGCAGACGGGCAGACTGAGGCTCACAGAGCGTCACCTAGGGACCCACAGGAGAGAGGGGAGATTCAAACCTTTCAGACTCATAGCTCACACCTTAAGCCTTTAAGCCACAGTCCCAAGAACCTAAGCACTGCAAATAAGCCTGTCTTCAATTGACTCTTATGGTGACCAGTGTTCCCTCTAAGCTGAGTTAGTGTGAGCTAGCTCACTGTTTTTTAGCCTCCAGCTCACACATTTTTGCCTTAGCTCAGGAAGGAGGGCTCCGGAGCAAACTGATTTATGCAGCAGCCAAATTGTTTGCTCACAGCTTCAATGCCAGGAGCTCACAAAGTAGAATTTTTGCTCACAAGACTCCACAGCTTAGAGGGAACAGTGATGGTGACCCACCAGAAGATTCAGTGATCCTGAAATTGCGGCGGCGGCGGCGCGGGGGGGTGGGGGTAAGCTTCCAAGTTCAGGTAAGCTTTCAAGTTCCACAGTGAGTTGCCAGATCCTCTCTGGCCACTGGTAGGGGAGGGGGGTGGGAAGGTAGCCAGGTTGGGAAATTCCTGGAGATTTGGGAGATGGAGCCTGAGGAGGACAGGGACCCCAGTGGGGGCACACTGCCACAGAGTCCACCCTCCAAAGCATCCATTGTCTCCAGAGGCACCGATCTCTGTAGTCTGTAGTTAAGCTGTAATTCCAGGGGATCCCCCGGTCCCACCTGGAGGCTGGCAACCCCACCAAGCCGACAGCTTCGCCGCCTTTGATTTGAATCATCATCTCTTTCCCCCCCATCATCAAACACAAAGCCATCCCGGAGAAGCCACGATCCCTATGCGGCTTGGCAAAGGAAGCCAGAGCGAGGACTCTCTTAAGAACCCATCCGATTGTCCAGGGAGGAGATTTCCGCAGGGGACGCGCACCCCTCCTCCTTGCCCCGGACCCGTGGGGGACCCGACCCGCACAAGCGCCGCTCCCGGCCGACTGAACCCCCGGAGAAAGAAGACTCGCTCTGGCCGAGCTCAGCCCGGCGGCCCCCGAGTCTTACCGCAGCGCCAGGAGCCGGTCTGCGCGGAGCCCTCTAAAGCCAGGCAACGTCTCGCCACCGAACTCCACGTCTAGAGGCCGGCGTGACTCCGTCTCTTGCGCTCCGCTCCTGCCCGGCTCTTCCCAAGCCCCGATCCGGCCGGCTCCGCCCCGCTCCCCGCCCCTGTTAGCAGCCGCCACTGCCACTGCGCGCAGCTGCGTCTCTTCCCCGCGGGGTAGCGTCGGGGCCAGGAGAAGTTTTCCAGCCAGACTTTCAGACTCGCTTTCTCTCTCGACCTGCAAAAGGGCCCCGCGGCACCAAAACTGCGGTTTAAATTTATTTACTTGATGTAAAGGTAAACTAGGTTCCCTTGCTCGAAAGCCAGTCGAGTCCGACTCCAGGGTTGCGGTGCTCATCTCCGTTTCAAAGCCGAAGAGCCAGCGCTGTCCGAAGACGTTTCCGTGGTCATGTGGTCGGCATGACTAAACACCAAGGCGCACAGAACGCTGTTACCATCCCACTGAAGTGGTACCTATTTATCTACTTGCGAGTTGCAATTTCTTGCTTTCGAACTGCTAGGTTGGCAGGAATTACTTGATGTAGCCCCTGCCTTTCTCCCCAGTGGGGACCCAAAGAAGCTTCTCATCTCCTCCGTTTTATCCTCACAACAGCCCTGTGAGGTAGGTTAGGCTGAGAGAGTGTGAGTGGCCCAAGGTCGCCCAGCCGGCTTCTGTGGCTGGAGTGGGGATTCGAACCCGGTCCAATACTTTTAACCACTGCACCACACTGGTGGGTGAGATGCAGTTTTTATCAGTCCCACTTCTTTTGTTCTAGTTCAGGTTTCAGGCAAAATGCAGCCATTTGTAGGAATGCTACACGCAGGGGTGTCAGAATGTGCTAGTTAAAGTTTTAAAAAAATCTTTAATTGTGTTTGTCTGTGTCCTTGATAAAGTTTATATCTCCACTATCTGGTATTACATTTTATGACACACATGGCCCAGCCCAACAAGGTCTCATTTATGTCAGATCCAGCCCTCATAACAAATGAGTTCGACGCCCCTGCGCTAGGCAGCAGGATTGCCAACTGGCCAGGGAAAAATCCAAGCCTGTTCCTATGTCTTTAACAGGCATCTGACCTGGCTGTAGCAGTCAGCAGGAGGTGGGATAGGGCTCCATACTTGCACGAGGCCCTGCTTTTTCAGACTTCTGTTAAAGCACAGGATCAGGCTTCACTTTCCCCCTGGGTCAGTTGGCAACCCTGCCTGCTGTGTAGTTTCAGGAGGTGGTGATTTGGATGGGATGGAGCTAAAAATCATGTCACGTGCCGGTTGCCAGAGGTAGCTCAAAGTCACACAAGGGGGCAGTTGTAACAGCTGGCCACCAAAGTGGAAAAAGAGAATCTTAATATGGCTTCGGGTCAATGCTCCCTCTAAGCTGTGGAATCTTATGAGCAAAAAGTCTTCTTTCTGAGCTACCAGCATTAAAGTAGTGAGCGAGCGATTTGGCTGCTGCATCAATTAGTTTGCTGTGGAGCCCTCCTTCCTGAGCCAAGACAAAGATGAGTGAGCCGGAGGCTAAAAAACTGTGAGCTAGCTCACACTAGATCAGCTTAGCGGGAACATTGCTTCAGGTGTGTGTGTGTTTTTTTCCCACCCAAGGACTGCAGTATTTGAGTAAGCAGTGGAGAGGGTGTGTGTGTGTGCTTGAGGCAGTGGCGGAAGCGATCAGGTAGGGCCAGAAATGAAGTGCCAGCATAAAGGTCAGCAGCTTTAGGGGAGACCTGCCCTAAGGAAAAGCTGTCATTCCCCCATCCCCTTGCATTTTAAGTCACAATCGGACTAGCTGCAAAACCGTCTTCAAAAAGCTTTATGCACCAAAAGGGTCAGCATATGCAAAATACAGCATTGATTTACATTTGAGCCACGGATCCCACACACCCACTCCAGTACACAGACTGGCTCTTCATCGGAAGGGGGAAAGAACTGAATTCTTCTTCCTTGTCTGCAGGATGTGGCCTAATGAAATGGCATGCTTGGGGGGTGGTTAGCAAAAGAAGACAGGCAAACAAGGATGCCTGTCTTTTTCCTCTTCCAACAGCTGGGGTCAATTTCCATCTGGGTGTCAGCTAAAGCTGCCATGAGTGTGGTGTATGTTTCTAATTGCCTCGCATTCCTTCCCATGCGCTCAATTGCCTCAAAGCTGTAACGCGTATCTTTCAAGGCCACTGGAGGAGTTGGTAGTGTCTAGATTTCATGGGAGCTTCTTACTTTCCCAGCTTCGCGGCCGTTAGAGAATCGGCCAAATGCCCGCACGCGGGAGCCCATCAAATTGGGTAGTACTGGGGGGGGGGGGCGCATACGAATGCCCTATATCCTATTAGGCACATAGGTAACCCGCCATTCCTAACAGTGTTCATGTTACTGCATCTATGGCTTTTCAATAAAAGTAAAACCTTCTTGGAAGCGTGTTCTTTGTTGTCTTGCTGTGGATCCTGACACTGGGTAAGAGTGTTCGGCGAGCATGTGAGAGACCCGAGTTCAAAGTCTCACTCATGCTACAGAAGCCCGCGGGGGGACCAGTCACACTCTCTCAGCCTAACCTCACAGGGTAGTCGTGAGGATAAAATGGGCAGGAAAATGATGTGAGCTTTCTTGGGCCCCCCTTGGGCAGAAAGGAAGGGTACAAATGAATTACATACAGGGGTTTTTTGGGACTGGAGCGCACCAGAGCACCGCTCCGGCAGCCCATGAGAAGGCACAAATGGCGGTGGTAGTAAGCCCCGCCCCCAGCTCCCCGCCCCTGTGCTCCTTCTTTCTAGAGTCACGGCGCCGCTGTGGTGCGACTCTAGAGAGAAGGGGTTTAAACTTTAAACTCCTTCTCTCTTCACTTCCCTCCCCCGCCCACCTTGGCAGGCCGGCTGGGAAACGGAAGGGGAGGCTTTTGAAGATGCCTCCCCCCTTTCGCTCCCCCCCTCTGACATCACTTCCGGTGATGTCAGGGGGCGTGGTATATGCTAATGAGC
Source organism: Gekko japonicus (assembly GCF_001447785.1). Classification (NCBI taxonomy): domain Eukaryota; kingdom Metazoa; phylum Chordata; class Lepidosauria; order Squamata; family Gekkonidae; genus Gekko; species Gekko japonicus. Next base: position 595,248 of record NW_015168692.1, read on the forward strand.
TGTTATGCTAATAGCCTATTAGATATGCTAATGAGCTCCTGCAGCTCTTTTTCTACGAAATGACCCCTGATTACATAAAATAAATATACACCCCAAACGCTTTCTAAGAGCTGTACAGTATGAAGATTTTTATGCAAGAAAAATCTGAAACATTAGATAAGGATAATTCCTGTCCATACTGTCAACATTATGCAAGGACAACTTTTTGTGAAGGTAGCTCTGTAAGTCTGTAAGGTGCTACTGGACTCTTGTTCTTGTCTACTCCTGTGAAGTAGGTCTGGCTGAGAGCGTGTGACTCGCCCAAGGTCACCCAGCAAGCTTCCAAGGCACAAGTGGAGATTTGAACCTGGGTTTCCCAGATCCCACTTGTGGCTCAAGTGGTTAAGATGCTGAACTGCAGACCGGAAGGTGGGTAGTCCAGCAGGTCGAGACCCGAGTGCCGCATGACGGAGTGAGCTCCCGTCTCTGGCCCCAGCTCCTGCCAACCTAGCAGTTTGAAAAGCAAGAAATTGCAAGTAGATAAATAGGTACCGCTTCGGTGGGAAGGTAACAGCGTTCCGTGCACCTCGGCGTCTAGTCATGCTGGCCACGTGACCATGGGAACGTCTTCGGACAGCGCTGGCTCTTCGGCTTGGAAACGGAGATGAGCACCACATCCCTAGAGTCAGATTTGACTGGCCTTCGAGCAAGGGAATCCTTTACCTTCCCAGATCCTAGTCTGACACTTTAACCACTACACCGCCCTGGCTGTCCGAGAGATGTGCCGTTGTAGGAAAGAGCTACATTGCAACTTGAGGCTCCTGAAGTTTCTTCTGTGATTTGGGACGGAGCGATACAGTGGGCACAAGTGAAACAAACAGCTATCAGAAAAGGTCCCCGGTAAGTAGGTCGTAATGACTGATGAAGCCTCCAGCTCTGCAAAGCGTTTGCTAGATTTCATTCATAGAATCATAGGGTTGGAAGGGACCTCCAGGGTCATCTAGTCCAACCCCCTGCACAATGCAGGGAATTCACAAATCCCTTTTCCCACACACCCCCAATGACCCCTGCTCCATGCCCAGAAGATGACCTCCAGAATTCCCGGCCAAACTGGCCTGGAGAAAAATTGCTTCCAGACCCCAAAGCGGCGATCAGCATTTCCCTGGGTGTGTAAGGTAGGGCCAGGAGAGCTAAGCACTGAGGCAACCCTTCCTGCCCTCCCTCTCCTGATCTGCCTAAATTCACAGAATCAGCATTGCTGTCAGATGGCCACCTGGCCTCTGTTTGAAAACCTCCAAAGAAGGAGAGCCCACCACCTCCCGAGGAAGACTATTCTACTGAGGAACCACTCTAACGGTCAGGAAGTTCTTCCTAATGTTTAGCCGAAAACTCTTCTTATTTAATTTCAACCCGTTGGTTCTGGTCCAACCTTCATGTGAGTACTCCTGAAAACCTGCTTCAAATTACAGATCAGCAGCACTGAATCAACTCCTAATTGCCCAGATAAAACGGATGTATTGTCACTTTGCAAAAGCGTGCTTTTCAGTCAGAAGTAATGGAGAATGTTGCTTCCAAGCACCTGAAGATTTGTCAACGACCACAAAGTGGGCCTTTTCTGCTTCAGTACTGATCTGCCAGGTGATTTTAACCAGTGTTTGTCATAACTTTGCTGGCCTAAGGTGTGTGTCTGTGGTTCAGCCTGCCATAGACTTCCATCCAATCACACTCATGCATGCAAATCTTCTCCAAAAGAAAGAAAGATGAATGGTTCCGTAGCTGCGGTTGCTGCGGCCTTCAATTCACAAGTGTGCTAATATGTACCAGCATACTTGAGATGTTTTGGTAGCCTCCCAATTAAACTGTATTAGTAGACTGCATCAGAGACTGTTCTTAACAGCTTTTCACAGTTAAGATTCAGCTTGAGAATCTCTAGCCTCATCTGTAGTGAAATAAGAATCTTATGCCCCTATTCAGGCTTGGGGAGGGGGGTCCATTGTTTTGAACTTGTGAAGTAACTCAAGTTCAGAGATCTCACATTATAATTTCCCCTTGAAAAAGACCCCAAGATCTCCATTTCTACTAGAGTCTGATGATAGGAACTCTGACTCTCGAAAGCTTATACCCTGAAACCTTTGTTGATCTCTAAGGTGCTACTGAATTCATAGAATCACAGAACTGGAAGGGGCCATAGAGGCCATCTAGTCCAACCCCCTGATCAATGCAGGATCAGCCTAGAGCATCCCTGACAAGTGTCTGTGCAGCCGCTGCTTGAAGACTGACAGGGAGGGGGAGCTCACCACCTCCCCGGGCAGCTGATTCCACTTTTGCACCACTCTGACTGTAAAAAAGTTTTCCCTAAGATCCATCCGGTACCTTCCCGCACTTAATTTAAACTCATGATTGCAAGTCCTATTATCCTCTGCTGCCAACAGGAACAGCTCCCTGCCCGCCTCTAAGGGACAGCCCTTCAAAGACTTCAAGAGAGCCATCCTGTCCCCCCTCAGCCTCCTCTTTTCCAGACTGAGCATTCCCAAGTCCCTCAGCCTTTCCTCATAGGGCTTGGTCTCCAGGCCCCCGATCATCCTGCTCCATTCTGTCCACATCCTTTTTGAAGTGAGGCCTCCACAACTGCATACAAGACACCGGGTGCAGCCTGACCGATGCAGTGTACAGTGGGACTATGACATCTTGCGATTTGGATGTTATGCCTCTGTTGATACACCCCAAGATCGCATTAGCCTTCTTTGTCGCCGCATCACACTGGCTGCTCATTTTTAACTTTTGAACCACCCTTACCCCAAGATCTTGTTCACACACACACGCGCGCACACACACTAAAATTTTACTGTTCTATCCTCAGAGCAATCCAGCTCTGTACTGCTTTTAAAAAATATTATACAAGTAAGAAATATCAATAAAACAAAATTGCCAAATATCATGCCAGTGATAGCATATATGAATGTAAGTAAGGGTGGGGGACTCAGGGTTCCCTCTAAGCTGAGTTAGTGTGAGCTAGCTCACAGTTTTTTAGCCTCCGGCTCAAACATTTTTGTCTTTGCTCAGGGAAGGATGGCTCCAGAGCAAACTAATTTATGCAGCAGCCAAATCACTCGCTCACAACTTTAATGCCAGTAGCTCACAAAGTAGAATTTTTGCTCACAAAACTCCTCAGCTTAGAGGGAACATTGGTGGGGGTTAAATTAGAAAGGGGGAAAACATATCCGCAAAAGAAAAGAAATAAAATCCCTTAAAACCACAAAGGTACAATTAAACAGTGCAAGCAAAATGCAGGTTAGAGCGTTTTTTAGAGAAGAATGGAATTATTACAATTATGCTCTGCCGCTGAGCCACAGCCTCTCCCCTAAACAATGCTGTGGTTCATTGAAAGTAATACGATCTGTACCATTTATGGTCAGTGGGAGAGTTAGTTGCACAGTAGGTGAGAGGTGCTTTTGAGCTCAGAGAAAGGGAAGTCAGTAGCTCAACAAAAAGACAGAAGCTAACAATACAATTTTACAGTTAATATTTCAGAATGAGTGCCCGGATCCATTGGCTGCCATTTCTAGTAGTGTTTAATAATGAAGAGTCTGGGACTTTTTCAGTTTAGAAAACAGGTGACTAAGGGGGGACAAGATAGAGGTTTATAAAGTTATGCACAGGGTGGAGGAAGTGGACAAAGAGAATTCTCCCCCTCCCAAAATACTAGAACTTGAGGGCATCCAGTGAAGCTGATAGGCAGTAGGTTCAGGACGGACAAAATGAAATACTTCCTTATACAGGTAAGGGTAAAGGTAAAGGTTTCCCTTGCTCGAAAGCCAGTCGAATCCGACTCTAGGGATGCGGTGCTCATCTTCGTTTCCAAGCCGAAGAACCAGCGCTGTCCAAAGACATTTCTTGGTCATGTGGCCGGCATGATTAGACGCTGAGGCACACAGAACGCTGTTACCTTCCTACCGAAAAAAGAGCAGTTTCTGTCAAGAGCTCTCTCAGCCTCACCTACCTCACAGAGTGTCTGTTGTGGGGAGGGGGAAGGGAAAGGAGTCTGTAGGCTCTTCTTCTTCTTTTTCTTCTCCTCAGTGGGATACAATGCTGTAGAGTCCTCCCTCCAAAGCCTCCATTTTCTCCGGGGCAAACTGATCTCTGTAGTCTGGCGATGAGCTGTAACTCCGGAGGATCCTTAGGTCCCACCTAGAGGCTGGCACCCCTAGAGTATTGTCTTCTTCATTATTTCTTTCCTCAAGACTTAGCCTTGGCTTCCAAAGCACATTTCTAAATGCAGACCTCTCAAATCCTGGCTCAGTTACGAACCTATTTGCTGCTAGCTGTTTCGTCCTAGAAACATCTACAAGCCGAAGCCATTTTTTTAAATGCCGGGGCCCCTCCTTTCCCGCCTTGGAAAAGCAAAACCAGGCTTCACATCCTTGCTTGTTTGGTTTGTCAACACAGGAACGGCAGGGCAAAGTTTCAAAGTCTATTGCTCCCGCCCTACAGAGCTGGATGGCAGCAGGCAGGGCCAACTGGGTTTCTGAACTCCACCCTCCATTCAGATTCTGTGCTGAGCAGACCAAAGCCTCCATATGCAAAAACTCTGCTATGCTCCCAGCTAACAGTTATGGAAATGCACTTGATTTACATGACAAGGCAGCTCAGCTTGAATGTTTGATTCTGACTTTCAGTAGAATGCTGGGGGTACAATTTCCACATAGCTGGGTCCCACACCATGCCAGTGATATTTATGAAGAAGAAGAAAAGATTGGATTTATACCCTGCCCTTCACTCGGAGTCTCAGAGTGGCTTACAAACTCCTTTCCCTTCCTCTCCCCACAACAGACACCCTGTGAGGTAGGTGGGGCTGAGAGAGCTCTTGACAGAACTGCCCTTTCAAGGACAGCTCTGACAGGACTACGGCTTGCCCAAGGTCATCCAGCAGCTGCAAGCAGAGGAGTGGGGAATCAAACCCGGTTCTCCCAGATTAGAGTCTGCACACTTAACCACTACACCAAATTGGCTTGGATGTCTTGGAGTATTAGGCCTTTTGTTTTGTTTTTGTCGGTTCTGGCCCTGTGTCGCTTTGGTTTGTCCCCTGATTTCTTAATATATTTTTGTGCCTTCAGTTTTTACTTTGTTTCCCCCACTCAATGTTCCCCCCCCCAGTTCTTTTGGGACTACTTTTACCCCAATCTTTTTCTGGAAGCCAGTTCTGAGCCACCTTTTTCCTCGTTTGTAATGTTTTGGTTTTCTTTGACCCGCCCATAAGGTTGCCAGACCCCCAGTGCAGGCGGGGGTCTCCCAGTCTCAGGTGCTCCACCCTCCCCATCACCCCCTCTTACCAGGAACCTAGAAATCATCCTGATGTGCCTACGAAAACTGGAAGTAACATAGGGACAGCAGGGGGGCACTCTGGTTTTTGAGCAAAACTCTATGACAGGGTCAGCCAAACTTGCTCAGCCTAAGAGCCACATAGAATAAATGTCAGGTGTTTGAGAGCCACAAAGCATGAACAAACAAGATACGCACATTTTTATTTAAAAATATGCAAATTTGCTTTTTTTATTAACATTAAATGAGACTGCCAGAAATAAAAACAAAAGGGGTAAAAACAGATATTGATAATGATATTTATTTGTTTGCTAATGGTATTTATTTGTCTAAGAGACAGAGAAAAAGAGAGAGGTGGAAAGAAAGAATGAAAGAGGTGGAAAGAAAGAGAGAGCAAGAGAGAAAAGGAAAGCAAATAGACGGGAGGGAGGGATGGAGGGAGAAAAAGTATGCCTCCCCTTTGCTTCCCCAGCTGCCCTGCCAGGAGCCGAACAATATGTGTGAAATAGCGCATGTGGCTCCCGAGCCACAGTTTGGCCACCCCTGCGCTATGATTTGAAGTGAAATCTGGTTGAGGACAGCGGCACTCTCATACCTCCCACCTCCCCTCACCTACCCTCTTAGGAGGCTATGGGAATTCTGCAATTTTTTCTGAAATTTTTGCCATCTTGGAACAGACTGTTTTTTATATATTGATTTGTATGGTGTTTTATTATGGTTTTAACTTAATCTAAATTATCTATTGTTCTTATCCTGTTGTAAACTGCCCTCAGGGAAGGGTGGTCTAAAAGTCTAAATAAATAAATACCGTAGAGTTTTGCCCCAAAACCAGAGCACCCCAATGTCCCTGGCATGCCTACGTCACTTCCAGTTTACATAGGCACGTCACAACGCTCCTCCCCACTCCTGGAAAGTCCCTCCTCTGCCGGTGTAATGATCGGACCTACCAACCCATTCCCACTTTTCCATGATTGGCCTGTGGTCGTCAAACCACTTCCTCTCCCCCCTCCAACCCAGAAGATTAGTATTTTTGTTCTCTCTCTTTTTTTAAGGCACCAAAGTATTGATATATTGCTAGAGTGTTGTAACAATAGGCTTAGCAGGTTCTCTGAATTCCCAGCTTTAATTTTTTTAAAAGTCTTTATCCTCTTCCCTTGTACAAGGGAAGAGGATAGAGACTTAATTAAAAAAAAAAGAATGCTGAGAAACCTAGCAGTATATCAATACGGTGGGGCTGTTTTTAAGATGGGGGGGTGCTGTGACTCCACTGAAGATGACAGCACACTCCCTTGAAAATCCTCATTACTGAAGGAACATGCAGAAGAAAATAAACTGACTCCACAACTGTGAAAATGCAGAGAGCCGGCAGCTGTGTGGAAGACCCCTGCCCAAACCGATTCCAATACTTGTGGATCAACTCCCAAGAAAATCAGGAGCAACTCAAGCGTGAAGAAAAGGTCTTGGAGCAGGAAAAGCCTGGGGTGTCCTAGACGCATGACAGTACTCAAGAAGTCCACAAAGCAGATAGCCATAGGTTATGTAAATAAGTAAGCCAGTTGTGTGGACTCTAATCTGGGAGAACCGGGTTTGAGTCCCCACTCCTCCACTTGCACCTGCTGATGTGACCTTGGGTCAGTCACAAGCTCTGGCACAGCTGTCCTTGAAAAAGAGCAGTTTGTGTCAGAGTTCTCTCAGCCCCACCCACCTCACAGGGTGTCTGTTGTGGGGAGGGGGAGGGAAAGGAGTTTGTAAGCCGCTCTGAGACTCCAAGTGAATTTGTTCAGTCGCACAGTTGACTCTTCACGACCCCATGGACCAGATCCCGCCAGGCCTTCCTGTCTTCCGCCATCCTCTGAAGTTTGCTCAATTTCATGTTCATTGCATCTATGACACTGTCTAACCATCTCATCCTTTGCCATCCCCGTCTTCTTTGACCTTCAATCTTTCCCAGCATCAGGGTCTTCTCCAGTGAGTGCTCCCTTCTCATTGGGTGGCCAAAGTATTTGAGCTTCAGTTTCATTATCTGGCCTTCCAGGGAACAGTCAGGGTTGATTTCTTTTAGGATTGACTGATTTGATCTTCTTGCAGTCCAAGGGACTCTCAAGAGTCTTCTCCAGCACCATAGTTCAAAAGAATCTATTCTTCGGCACTCGGCCTTCCTTATAGTCCAACTCTCGCAGCCATACATGACTACTGGGAATACCATTGCGTTGACCATGCGGACTTTTGTTGGTAGGGTATGTCTCTACTTTTTATCATGCTGTTTAGGTTCGCCATCGCTTTCCTCCCAAAGAGCAGGCATCTTTTAATTTCATGGCTGCTGTCACAGTCTGCGGTGATCTGGGATCCCAGGAACGTGAAGTCTGTCACTACTTCCATGACTTCCCCTTCTATTTGCCAAGGAGTGATGGGGCCGGATGCCATGATCTTAGTGAAGGGTGGGGTATAAATCCAATCTCTTCTTCTTCTTCTTCTAAGCCAAGACACAAGCTCCAAAAGAAGGCAAAAGTCCTGTGTCTGAATATTTCTGTTGGGCTTTTCATTTAGAAACCCAAAGTCAAGGACAATCTGTAGAGCACAACACAGCCCATCAGAAGACTTATGTACCATTCAAGTAAATTGGTGGTGGAAAGTGCCATCAAGTCACAGCTCACTTATGGTGACCCTGGACTGTTTTCATGCCAAGAGACATTCAGAGGTGGGTTGCCATTGCCTGCCTCTGCACAGCAACTCTGGGCTTCCTTGATGGTCCAAGTATTAAAAATCCAAGCCCTAAGCAGGGCCAACCCTGGTTAGCTTCTGAGCTCAAGCTAGCCTGGGCCGTCCAAGTTGGGGCTCAAGTAAATGAATACAGCAAAATCCTATTTTTCTTCCCCAGGATATTTTGTGTGTGAGATCAGTTCCATCATGCGCCACTGACAGTGTTTATCAGACTGTATGTACACCTCACATTGTTGTTATTACCATGTTTTAACTTGTAATGGCCAATGGCCACATGCAATAAAGTTGACTACTACTACATTGTTGTTGGCTGAGATATCATGGCTTGACATCACACATGAACATCTCTGCAAAGCCTGTAATTTTCTGCGTAGGACGACTCCTTGTAAATAGACAAGATTCATTCTGGAATTTCAGGTTTGGCCGACTCATATGCCTCCCTGTCCTAATACATCCTTTGTTATCTGCCTTGGGACATTGGATCAGAGAGTTTATTTTGGGTGCTCAGTGAGTTGGAGAGTTTATTTTGGTTGCACACTCTGGTCTGGTTAGACCTCACTTGGAGTACTGTGTTCAGTTTTGGGTACCACAGTTTAAGAAGAATGCTGGTGAACTGAAACATGTACGGAGGAGAGCAACAGAGATGGTGAGGGGTCTGGAGACCAAGTCCTATGAGGAAAGGTTGAAGGATCTGGTTTTGTTTAACCTGGAGAGGAGACAACTGAGAGGTGATACGATAGTCCTTTTCAAGTATATGAAGGGCTGTCATATAGAGGATGAAGCGGAGTTGTTTTCCGTCACCCCAGAAGGTTGGACCAGAACCAACGGTTGACATTAAATCAAAAGAATTTTCACCTGAACATGAGGAAGAACTTCCTTAGAATCAGTAGTTCCCCAGTGGAACAGTCTTCCTCAGGAGGTTGTGAGCTCTCCTTTGAAGATTTTAAAGCAGAGGTTAGATGGCCATCTGATAGCAATGCTGATTGTGTGTACTTAGGCAGGTTGTGAGGGGGAGGGCAGGAAGGGATGAGTCAGTGCTCAGCTCTTGTGGCCCTTTCTTATATGCCCAGAGTAATGCTGATCACCGCTTTGTGGTCAGGAAGGAATTTTCCTCCAGGGTCAGGTTTTCCCCCTTTCCTCTGAGCATATAGCAAGGGTCACTGGTGTAGTTGGAGGGAAGGCAGCTGTGTATTTCCAGCATTATGCAGGGGATTGGACAAGATGACCCTGGGCTCCCTTCCAGTTCTACGTTTCTATGTGGTCAGACATTTCGGGGAGAATTTCCAGCTGTTGGGCACTTGGTCCACATTCTTCTCCCAGAAATAATGCCTTGATGATACATTCTAAGTCATCCCGACATCACTGCAAACAGGGCTTTTTTTGTAGAAAAAGCCCAGCAGGAACTCATTAGCATAATAGGCCACACCAAACAGCAGAAACTCATTAGCATATTAGGCCATACCACCGACAGTGCAGCTTATTAGCATATTAGGCCACACACCTCATGCCTTCCCTTGGCTGCGGGGAGCCCGGGCAAGCTGGCTCTTGGACAGGCCGGGGAAGGCATGGGGAGGCATTTAAATGTCTCCCCAATCCAGCCCCCCCCCTGGCCCGCCCGCCTTGGAGTCGCTGGGGGGGTCACTCTCCAGGCATTCCCTCTGTAGCCACGCATGCACAGGTTTTGGCTGTAGTGGGCGTGGCCAACTCTGAAGCCAGCCAGAACTCCATTCCTGTGCATACCTGCCCAAAAATAGCCCTGACTGCAAACATATCAAAGGTGTCAACATTGGCAGTTTCTATCTCTGCCTCTGAAGATTGTAGTGTCCCTGGGCTATTTTTCCAGAAGTGACACCACCTACCTGAGCATATGAAGATGCCTTCTACTGAGTCACACCCTTGGTCTTTCAAGGTCACTATTAAGAACATAAGAAGAGCCCTGATGGATCAGACCAGTGGTCCATCTAATCCAGCATCCTGTCTCACACAGTGACCAACCAGTTCCTCTGGAGAGCCAATAACAGAGCACAGAGGCTGAGGCCTTCATAAGAATATAAGAAGAGCCCTGCTGAATCAGACCAATGGTCCATCTAGTTCAGCCCCCTGTCTCACCCACTGGCCAACCGGTTCCTCTGGGGAGCCCATAACAGAGCATAGGGACCGAGGCCTTCATAAGAACATAAGAAGAACCCTGCTGGGTCAGACCAGTGGTCCATCTAATCCAGCATCCCATCTCACACAATGGCCAACCAGTTCCTCTGGACAGCCAACAACACAGCATAGAGGCTGAGGCCTTTCCCTGATGTTGCCCCCTGGCTCTCGGATTCAGAGGCTTAATGCCTCTGAAAGTGGAGGTTCTCCTTAGTCACCATGGCTAGCAGCCATTGATAGACTCATCCTCCATGAATCGATATAATCCCCTTTCAAAGCTGTTTATCCCTGTGGCCATCACTACATCCTCTGGCAGCGAATTCCACATTAATCATTCTATTGCCTATTCTGACAGGTAGCAGCTCTCCAGGGTTTCATGTATAGATTGACTACCTCTTAACTCTTTTCAGTGCACATGTCAGGGATTGAACCTGCGACCTTATGCATGCAAAGCAGATGCTGTCTCCAAGCAAATGCACCACTGAAATTGTTGTTGTTGACTATCACTAAGTACATCGATCATACTTCCCTGCCACGGAACTCATATACCACCATGTTATGTGTCTGATAAATGCCAGCAATTCAGTTCTCCTGTGCCAATCATCTGGCAGTCTAACTCTTAGCCATGAATGGGTTCACCAGATAAACTTACTGTATATGATGGCTATGATTCTGGTGAGCTGATCCAAGGTTTCATTTGTTGAGGCAACCAACGTCCCAAACTCCTTAAGAACTGATTGGTAGTTATCTTAATATTGGCGAAGGGCAATCTTGATTGTTATTTCTAACCAGGGGTCTTGTTGTAGAAAAAGAGCTGCCGGAGCTCATTAGCATAACTCATTAGCATAACTTATTTGCATATGCCACGCCCCCTGACATCACCGGAAGTGACAGAAGGCCACACCCCCTGACATCACCGGAAGTGTGTCAGAAGGCCCGGCTACTTACCCTCCTGCTTCATCCTCATTCCCAAACGGAATGAGGATCAAAGAAGAGGGCGGGGTAAAGAAGGGGGCGTCTGAAAGGGACGGTATTTATTTATTCGTTCATTGATTTACATTATTCATAGTCTGTCTCTCTCACTGAGATGCAAGGCAGATTGCACAGTATAATGCACAGTATGTGGAGTGGGCTCCCACCTGGATAGCCTGATCACATCTGATCTCAGAAACTAAGCAAGGTCACCCCTGGCTAGTATTTAGATGGGAGACTGCCAAGGAATTACCAGGGTTGCTGTGCAGAGGCAAGCAATGGCAAACCACCTCTGAATGTCTCCTGCCTTGAAAACCCTACAGGGTTGTTATAAGTCAGCTGTCACTTGAAAGTAAACAAAAATAAAGTGGAGTGAATCCCTGGAGCACCATGGGTATGCAAATTAGGAGGTGTGCTAAGGCAGAAGTGAGAAAAAGGGTTCTGACTGTGTTGAGTGGCTCAGGAAAGGCAGCGGAGTCGGCTGCTTGTGTGTCACTTCCTCCCAGTTATTTGTTGCCAAACTGATGAAAGTGTCAGGGTCACTCTGGAGTTACATTGCAAAATGCTGCCCACTTACGCATGAATAGCAAAAGTTACCCGGTGCTGTTCCATTATTCCCCATTTTGCTTGAGTGCAGGAGTGCACTCGGACACAACCTGGTGGTCTTTTGCCTCGCATATAATTCTTCCAGCTTTTCTTGCAGGCCCTGCACTGCTAGAGAGAAGACAGTAAGTCCTCCCACCTTTCCAACTGTATGTTTGGTATAGTTGCTAGGAGCCAGTTTGGTGTAGTGGTCAGGAGCGCAGACTCTAATCTGGGAGAACCGGATTTGGTTCCCCACTCCTCCACATGCACCTGCTGGTGTGACCTTGGGTCAGTGACAAGTTCTTTCAGAGCTGTTCTCTCAGGAGCAGTCCTCGAAAGAGCTCTCTCGGCCCCACCTACCTCACAGGGTGTCTGTTGTAGGGAGGGGAAGGGAAAGGAGATTGTAAGCCACTCTTTGGGTAGTGAAGGGTGGGGTATAAATCCAATCTCTTCTTCTTCTTTTACCTCACAGGGTGTCTGTGGTGGGGAGGGGAAGGGAAAGGAGTTTGTAAGCCGCTCTGAGACTCCTTTGGGTAGTGAAGGACAGGGTATGAATCCAATTTCTTCTTCTTCTTCGTCAAAACAGAACAAAAATAAAGAAACAGTGGAATAATTTTGGGAACCAGTAAGCCCCCTATAGTACTGATAGAGGGAAGTATAGTGCCCAAAACAGAGGGGTGAAATGTATCCCTGCCCTGTCAGACTCAGCGTATCCCTGCCCTGTCAGACTCATGGAATGAATGAGTGCATGAATTTGCTAACAAAAACACATGTATTCATTTTATTTTGTTATTTTCATTTGAAGTATCCACTGTGCTGTCATAGCCATGACAGAGGCATTTATGAAGCAACCGGGGGTTGGGGAAAATGCTGCTAACTACTTGCAAGGGAGAAATGCAACCCCCATGGTCCTTTGCTAAACTGTGTATACATTAAACAGCATATGAGAAAAAGCCGTGTGCATGCTGAAAGCACTGTGGGAGCCCTATTTTGCCCCATTCTGGGGCTCTAGCATTTGGCTCCCTAAAATAGGGCAAGCCAGTGTGGCTGTTTCAGCTCGGGAAAACAGACTGGGAGGGAAGGCTGAAGCCCCTCTTCTCCCTTAGCCATGCTCACAAGCCAAAGACAGGCCCCAGAGTGCTGATGAACTTTGGTTCCCCAATAGAAAAGAGTAAGAGTCCAGTAGCACCTTAAAGACTAACAAAATTTGTGGCAGGGTATGAGCTTTTGTGAGTCCCTGCTCACTTCTTCAGTAAGCAGAAGTGAGCAGGGACTCACAAAAGCTCATACCCTGCCACAAATTTTGTTAGTCTTTAAGGTGCTACTGGACTCTTACTCTTTTCTATTGGGGAACCAAAGTTCATCAGCACTCTGGGGCCTGTCTTTGGCTTGTGAGCATGGCTAAGGGAGAAGAGGGGCTTCAGCCTTCCCTCCCAGTCTGTTTTCCCGAGCTGAAACAGCCACACTGGCTTGCCCTATTTTAGGGAGCCAAATGCTAGAGCCCCAGAACCACTGCTACAGACAGACTAACACGGCTACCAGTGTTCCCTCTAAGCTAGCTCACAGTTTTTTAGCCTCTGACTCACTCATTTTTGTCTTAGCTCAGGAAGGATAGCTCCAGATAAAACTAATTTATGCAGTAGCTAAATCACCTGCTCACAACTTTAATGCTAGTAGCTCACAAAGTAGAATTTTTGCTCACAGGGCTCCATAGCTTAGAGGGAACATTGACGGCTACCCATCTTAGTTCCCCAAAGTTGCATATGACTGCAAATTGGGTTGGGGGATCCCTGACCTGTCTTGTGTCATACGTATCATCCAGCCTGAGCCCTTGCAAACAGTAATTTCAAATTAAGTAGAGTGAACAAAATGTGAATGTAATGTACTCCGCCATTGACCACGTGCACGACCGTTGGGCCATGCGGTCAGGCCGAACATCGGAGCTTCGCTCTTCCAAAGACAATAGCCAAGCGGATCCTAGCCCGCACCTATCAGAGGGCCAGGTCCGCTGCCGAGAACCTATGGGACTCTCGGCCCCTGTAAATAGCCTATAACATAGTAGGGGGTGTGTTTTGGGTGGTGGGTTTCTGTGCATATAAACCAGCCTGCGAGCCGGCGTTCCTTGTCTTGTTCCTGCACCTGCTGAATAAAGTACTTTGCTGAAATCACTCAACGCTTCTCAGTACTTTTCAGTGAAACTGGCTTGTTTTTGATATGGGTACAAGGAATGAGTTGACTAGGTGTGAAGATGTGAAAGTTCTGTGTTGTCCCTGACGGGGATGCAGCAGGAACCAGAAAAGCCGGTGCCCTGGGTAATCTAATGCTAACCATAAAAACAAAGATGCTCATCTAACCCTGCCAGCCCTTGATGCCCTGTTACATGGCACTGGAATGTAGATCACTTCTTCTGGTTGCCAAGAGAAGAAGCCCAATGGCTTTGCCGCTGTTAACGTGGCATCCTTGGCATTTCCTGGAAAAATGGAGTCACCCGTGTAGATGTCCTGACTGTACTCAATCTGCCAAGCATTCTGGTCTTTCACAAATAGAGATTGGCTGGGGAATATACAAGATGACGGGATACCAAAGCATGTGTTTTGTGGTGAGATAGCCAATGCTAGAGATAAGCAATCAAAGACCGTGGAAAGTTCTGACATAAGGATGTTTGCAACTATAACCCAAGAGATTTTGACATGACAGTAAAGACCTGGAAGTTCTTAGAAGTAAAAAGGGTCACAGATTCTGGGCTAGCTCACACCATTATGACTCATCTAGCTTCAGAACAATTACGAGTTTAAGATAAAATCTTGATCTGACTAATGAAGATGTGATGTTTCTGTGCTCAACTCACACTGACTCGCCAATCCCTCTTCCCTAAAAAACTGTAGTTCTGTAAGGAAAAGCAAGGTATAGAGCCAGTTTGGTGTAGTGGTTAGGAACGTGGACTCTAATCTGGGAGATTCCCCCCTCTTCCAGATGCAGCTGCTAGAGTGACCTTGGGTCAGTCACAAGTTCTCTCAGAGCTGTTCTCTCAAGGGCAGTTCTCAGGAGAACTCTCTCAGGCTGACCTACCTCACCGGGTGTCTGTTGTGGGAAGGGGAATGGGAAGGGATTGGAAGCTGCTCTGAGACTCCTTTGAGTAGTGAAGGGCGGGTTATAAATCCAGTCTCCTCCCCCCCTCCTTCTTCTTAGGGATCACTGGGGAAGAGGCTTCCCTTGCCCCTTTCTCCTGGACACAATGACCTGCAGTGAGCAGAAAGGTAGGGGTGAAGTGCCTCCACAAAAGCAATCTTCTCCTTCTCCTCCTCCTCCTCCCTCCTCCCCCCCCTCCTTCTTCTTAGGGATCGCTGGGGAAGAGGCTTCCCTTGCCCCTTTCTCCTGGACACAATGACCTGCAGTGAGCAGAAAGGTAGGGGTGAAGTGCCTCCACAAAAGCAATCTCCTCCTCCTCCTCCTCCTCCTCC
>NW_015168692.1:612117-617313 GCF_001447785.1 Gekko japonicus
ATTTCTTCTTTTAACTTCTCATTAATGTTTTCTGGCACATTTTGGCATCTTAATATCAAAGATGCTTTTTCCATCTCTAAATTTAATAAGGCTTCTTCTATTTGTTCTGTTCTTGTTTGAACTTCTTGTATTTCTGTTTTGACTTCTTGTACCTCTGTTTCAAAGCCTTTCATTTTTTCTGACATATTGTTATGTTCTATGGCTATTTTAAGTATCTCTTGTTTATTCTCTTTTATTTGTTTTTTAATCTCCTCTGTCTCATTTGTAATCTGCTGTGTTAAATTTTGTATCTGTGCTTGAATAGGTTCCACTTCTTTTCTGATTAATGGTGGTAAAGTCGTGTCTGCAAACTTTTTCATCTCATTGGAGAAGCATTCTTGCATTAAAGCCAATAACTCTTTTGTATTTGTCTGTGTGGTAGTAATTGTATTTGGTTTGAGGTGGCTTTGTATGGATACCTGACTAGGCGATTTTATTGAAGTTCTTCTAGGGCCAGTATTTCCGCTACTTCCTGTAGCCATTTGCCACTGAGCTCTGAGCTACTCAGCTATATACACATATATTTTTAATCTCTTATAGTTTATAATTTTCTTTTATTTTAGTTTGATCTTTATTTCTATTTGCTAGTAGGGACTCAGATCAAGTGGTCTATATAACCTTATGGTTTAGCAGAGGGTCCTTTAATCGTTATATCTTACTTTCCTTAACTTAAGTCAGTTTTCTCCTTTGCTCTTGATTTTTTTTCTTTTTTTTTCTCTGTTTGTGCCCACCCCACCTTTTCTATGCTATGCTTATTTATTCTTTCTGTCACAGATAAAGTCTTTTGTTTCTTTGCTCTTTCTTTCTCCTATCCTCAACACTGCTCTCCGTCTCTTTTTTTTTAGTCTCTTTGGCTTTCTTCGGCTCTTTCCGTCTATTTACAGCTGCTCCCAATCTCCCGCCAGCCGTCGGCTGCTTCCGCTCTTTACTCTGGTCTCCTCGGCAGTTTCCGACCTCTCTCGGGACTCCTCGCATCCGGCGCCTCCCTTCCCGGTATCCAATCAGCTGCTAGCGCTTCGCTTAGCGCTCCTCGTCGCCGCTCGTCTTTGCCCCGCCTCTCAGCTCGACCAGCCTCGGATTACGTTCCTCATCACCGCTCGTCCGTGCCCCGTCTCGTCACCGCTCGTCCGCGCCCCGCCTCTCCGCTAGTCCGACCGCCCTCTCTCACTCTGGAATTGCCGTCAGCTGTGTTCTACTCTCGGGAAGACCTGAAAGGCAAATTGGACAAGCGTACTATCTGCAAGTTTAAGTTATGTATCGTTTCCTCTTTATTAATTTTACTGATGTGATTACAATATTATTCTGATGTACTTTTTTACTATATAATCACCAAGCTCATTCCCTCGCCCCTTCTTTGTTCCTTTGTTACTTAGAGACAAGAAACTAAAAATGGCCGTTTTTCACTTCCACTATACTTCTTTCTCTCAGTCTTTCTGTTAGAGCCCCGGTCTTTCAACCCCTTTCTCTATCCTTCTTATATTTTATTTCAGGTAAATCCAATGCTACTTAGCTTTAATTCTTTCTTTCGCTGTTTTGTTATCCCCCGCTGTTGACTCCTTACGGTTCTTTTGATGCGCCTTCCGCCTGGCGTCTCGCCGGGCGTCTCTGACAGCCTACGCCTCGAAGCACCTTCTGTAGCTCATGCAGGGTTGCCTTCCCCCATGAATTCCAAAAGTCAAGCTTCTTGCTTTGCACTCTTCCTCTGAAAGAGTACATTTTTAGCTATTTTCTCCCACTGGTAACTGTCAGAGAGGGATTTTGGCGAGGAGCTAATCCTCCTCACGTCCTTTCTCGTCGCAACCGGAACCGGACTTTTTTTCCAGTTATTATATTTCTTGATATGTTAAAAACAAACAAACAGAAATAATAAACATTTATAGCGCAAAAAAAAATAGAATGACAGAGCAAACTAATTTATGCAACAGCCAAATTACTCGCTCGCAACTTGAATGCCAGTAGCTCACAAAGTAGAATTTTTGCTCACAAGACTCCACAGCTTAGAGGGAGCATTGGTTAGGAGTGCGGACTCTAATCTGGAAGAACCGGGTTTGATTCCCCATCCTCCACATGCAGCTGCTGGAGTGACCTTGGGTCAGTCACAAGTTCTCTCAGAGCTTTTCTCTCAGGAGCAGTTCTTGAGAGTTCTCTCAGCCCCACCTACCTCACAGGCTGTCTGTTGTGGGGAGGGGAAGGGAAAGGAGATTATAAGCCGCTCTGAGACTCCTTCGGGTAGTGAAGGGCGGGGTATAAATCCAGTCTATTATTATTATTATTATACTGCTGTGTAAGGCGTGACTTCCAGCCTGCGGGCATTTTTTAGAGCTCCAGGAATCTTATTTGAAAAGTGTTGCTCTATTACAGCTGCTTTGTATATAACTTACCACTTGTGGTTATTAGTGAAACCCTGCCCTTTACTAGAGATCCACATGCTGGGGAGTGATGTTGAAATACTTTGGCGTTGGTGTACCCATGCTCCAGCTGAAAGAGATCTGCTCCCCTGGAGAAAATGGCTGCTTTGAAGGGTGGACTCTGTGGCATTGTACCATGGTGGGGTCCCTCCCCTCCCCAAACCGCGCCCTCTCCCGTATCCATCCCCAAAGTTTCCATGTATTTTCAAACTCAGACCTGGCAACCCTCCCTCCTCCCCTTCCCTCCCTCCCTCCCTCCTGAGTTTCCCTTCATTTCTTTTTGTTCCCCCCTCTGTGATTCCTTTGCAAAGTGAGGAGGTAAATAACTGTGCTTCTTTCTGCCTCCCATGGCAGCCATTTTGGATTTGGGTCCACCTCCTCTGGCACCCATTTTGGAATGGCAGTCATCACCAGTGTTCCCTCTAAGCTGAGTTCGTGTGAGCTAGCTCACCGTTTTTTAGCCTCCAGCTCACAGATTTTTTTCTTAGCTCAGGAAGAATGGCTCCAGAGCAAACTGATTTATGCAGGACCCAAACCGCTCGCTCACAACTTTAATGCCAGTAGCATACGAAGTAGAATTTGTGCTCACAAGACTCCACAGCTTAGAGGGAGCACTGGTTATCACCTCCTCTCAGGATGCCAAAGGTGCCCAACAGCCTCAAAAAAAAGTCAGAGGCCCTGGTCTAAGGCAACGAAACATTCAAAATGGGCACAATTTCCCCCTTATGCACAAGATTCGTAATAAAACAAAACAATGCAACAGTGCTGGGATTGAAGTATTGCCGTCTAAAGCAACAAATATTCCCCCCACATTGGTGAACGTGAATGCAGTATGCAATCCTGCTGTGTGTATTATCTTATGTTTATCATCTAAGGACCAATTTCAGGCAACAAGAGCAGAGAGACTTGTTCTTGGCAGTTGTTCCCCTATCTCTGGAACTTCCTGGCTCTAAACATCTCGTTCTTCCAAACATCCTGCAAGGTTTTGTCTCCATCTTTTTAATCCTTTTGTAAACATGGATAACCAGGATTTAGGGTGGCTGTCATGCATTATGCAAACATTTTATCTTTTATATACATGTAGTCAGAACTTTCAGACAGCTTATTACCAAGGCTGATCTCTCGAGGGCAGGGATTCACAAGAAAAGCAAGACAGTAAATGAAAAAAAAAAGTATTTGGTCTTGGATTCCTTCATTCTTACAGAATAGATTATACCAACTAATAATGATGATAAGAAGCCATTTGTTGACCTTCAATTCCTTTTTCCTCTAGAAGTTTGGAGAGGTATTGCATTATTGGATTTGGTATAGTGGTTAAGTGTGCGGACTCTAATCTGGGAGAACAGGGTTTGATTCCCCACTCCTCCACTTGCAGCTGCTGGATGACCTTGGGCAAGCCATAGTTCTGTCAGAGCTGTTCTTGAAAAAGAGCAGTTTCTGTCAGAGCTCTCTCAGCCCCACCTACCTGACAGGGTGTCTGTTGTGGGGAGGGGAAGGGAAAGGAGTTTGTAAGTCGTTTTGAGACTCCAAGTGAAGGGCGGGGTATAAATCCAATCTCCTCCTCCTCCTCCTCTTCTTCTTCTTCTTCTTCTTCTTCTTCTTCTTCTTCTTCTTCTTCTTCTTCTTCTTCTTCTTCTTCTTCTTCTTCATCATCATCATTCACATTTATAGCCCACCCTTCCCAGAGCAGGCTCAGGGCGGGTAACAACACTTCAAATAAAATTCAAATTTAAAACATCAAACATTATATCAATTTAATTGTTGATTATTATTTGTTTTAAAGAAGGGTCATATTCAACATTTTGACCAAGCCAATCTACCCCCCCCCCCCGGCCATTAAGATGTACATACACACAAATGCTAAAGTAAAATCAAGTACTTGCAACTGAAAAGACTAAACCAAAGAGCACAAAAAAAACCCCGATCTCACAGAGAAAAGAATGCTGTGACTCCTAAAATCACAACTAATAGCAAAGCAGTTGTCCAAAGCAATTTCAAAAACCCTCCGAAACCGAATTGATTTGATCAGGCTCCAAAAAGCCGTCAGTGGTCTTTCAATAGAGCGTGGTGTAGTGGTTAAAGTGTCAGACCAGGATCTGGGAAACCTAGGTTCGAATCCCCAGTCATGCCATGGAAGCTTGGTGGGTGACTTTGGGCCACTCACACTCTGTCAGCCTAACCTACCTCATAGGGCTGTTGTGAGGATAAAACAGAGGAGAATGATGTAAGCTGCTCTGGGTTCCCACTGAGGAGAAAGGCGGGGCATAAATTAAGTAAATAAAAGCTATTTTAAGACATTGAATATAAATCAAGAGGGGAAGAGCTGTGGATCAGTGGTAAAGCATCCGCTTTGCATGCAGAAGGTCCCAGGTTCAATCCCCAGCATCTTCAGTTAAAAGAGCCAGGCAGGAGGTGATGTTGCTGAACAAAGACCTCTGCCTATTTTTTTTAAAGGTCAGTATAGTCTACTCAGACCGGCAGTGGCTCTCTAGGGTCACAGGCAGGGGTCTTTCTCCTGCCTGGTCTTTTTAAATGGGATTGAACCTGGGACCTCCTACCATGCCAAGCAGACGCTCTAGCACTGAGCCATGGCCCTGTGGCGTGGAACACGCCGTGAATGCAATAAGAACAGAAGAACATAAGAGATGCCAATGTTGGATCAGGCCAAAGGCCCATCCAGTCCAACACTCTGTATCACACAGTGGCCAGAAATACCAGTGCCATCAGGAGGTCCACCAGTGGGGCCAGG
>NW_015168692.1:617327-619076 GCF_001447785.1 Gekko japonicus
AGAAGAGATTGGATTTATACCCCGCCCTTCACTTGGAGTCTCAGAGCGGCTTACAAACTCCTTTCCCTCCCCCTCCCCACAACAGACACCCTGTGAGGTGGGTGGGGCTGAGATAACTCTGACACAAACTGCTCTTTTTCAAGAACAGCTGTGCCAGAGCTTGTGACTGACCCAAGGTCACATCAGCAGGTGCAAGTGGAGGAGTGGGGAATCAAACCCGGTTCTCCCAGATTAGAGTCCGCACACTTAACCACTACACCAAACTGGCTCTCCCACAACCATGGGCCACAATTTACTTTTTTGTGGTTCGAGAGTCCTTATTAACACTGCAATCAGATGTGTTCGTTGATTTAAAATAAAGGAAACCATGTGGTCAGCGTGGTGTGATAACGATCTAGCAATGAGTCCATCCCCTGGACATTGATTCAGTGGCACTGCATTCATGTGATAAGAACGTTCTGTTTGTAATAGTAGTTTTTTGCCTACCTCAGTTATCATATGGAAATTGGTCTCATCCATCAGACTGAAGTTGAGTCTTCCAGGTAAGAAAAATCATCCTAGAAGGCCTCAGTTTAGTAGGTATTCAGATATAGCCACACTGTCCAAGTGGGACGCAGAAGGAGCTCTAAAGTTCTGGGCTATCTCAACTAGTAGGAAAGATGAAAAAGGACTAGGTGCAAGGTAGAGTGTTTATTTAGCTCTTAGGGATCCTTACGTGTTTTGCTATGAGCCACGACCGTTCAAGGTGGGAGCTGAGAAATCTCTGTGCAAGATCCCCTGAGGAAGCTCATAGTGAAACGGGCAGGGATACATAAGGACTAAATAAACTCTCTGCCTTGTACCTTGTTCTTTTTCATCTTTCCTGCCCACTAGTGCGGCCATCCTTTTTTTCTGTCTCAGCTTGTAGAAGGTCTCAAGCAGTACAAGCAATGGTTTCCCACAGAACTATCCCAAGAGCACTTTCTTGGGAGTAAGCCCCATTGATTAGACTTGAGTTGGATTTTGAGTAGACCTTCTTAGGACTGTTTCCTTGGTGTCCTTGGGAAAGTTATTGTGTTTCGTCTTCAACAGCGTTGACACTCAAGGTATGAGACACTAACCAATTTCCCACAAGTGCTGCTCCGCACTCACTCCTCCCTTTTGCCCCATGGTACGTGTCAATTTCACACAAGCTGCTTTGTTGTTGTTCAGTCGCACACTCGAGTCCGACTCTTCGCGACCCCATGGACCATCTCCCGCCAGGCCCTCCTGTCTTCCGCAGTCCTCCGAAGTTGGCTCAATTTCATGTTCGTTGCATCTATGACACTGTCTAACCATCTCATCCTTTGCCGTCCCCGTCTTCTTTGACCTTCAATCTTTCCCAGCATCAGGGTCTTCTCCAGTGAGTGCTCATATCTGTCTGTCTATTTAATGCATTAGTATCCTGACCTCTCCAGAGCTCAGGGTACACCATTCTCCCTTCCCCATTTCATCCTCAGGACAATCCTGTGAAGTAGGTTAGGCTGAAAGTTTGTAACTGGCCCAAGGTCACCCAGTGGGCTTCGGGGCAGGGTGTGGATTTGAACCTGCATCTCTCAGATCTTAGTCCAAATACACTACACTTGTGTGTGTGTACCTCATAGCTAATTCAAGCTATTGCTTAGCAACTTCCATCCAGGCCTTAATAAGGGATTTGCTTCCCATTTATTGGCAAGATTCTGAATACCAATTGCTCTTGTTTTATCTTAATGATTTTTTTAAAAAGTGTGG
>NW_015168692.1:619256-619497 GCF_001447785.1 Gekko japonicus
AATAAATAAGAACTTTCCTAACATTGGCGATAATCTATTAACAATAAGAAATATTATATCTTTAACAGTTGAACAAACTTCTGCGCTAAAATTAAATTGTCATTAAAACCTGAATATTGTCCTAAACATTTGTCAGAATCTAAGTTTTATTCTTACTAAATATTTAAATACAAGTTGATTACTAAATAAAAAGATTACAACAATAATCAATATATGTCAGGGTCCTTAGCCAGGTTACTCA
>NW_015168693.1:0-29749 GCF_001447785.1 Gekko japonicus
ACCACTATCACCACATTATTTCTGTCTGTTCTGCTTACCACCTGTTTTCTTGGATTGCCTTATCTTCTTCCAGCATCTCTGTTTAGAAAAGAAAGTTACAGGTGGAAATGTACTTCCCATTGAAACCAATGGAAATAAAAAATGAATGGAATAACTAATAAGCTCTACAGAACAATTTGAAACAAAGTTCCATCCTTCTAAGCTCATTGTCTTCAGTGTAACTCTGCTTAGGATCACACTCTTAATGACAAGCACAGTGAAACCAAATCAAGGTGTTTTTTTTAAAGAAAATCAAAAGCAAAATAACTGTTGCCCTGACCTAGATAGCCCAGGCAAGCCTTATCTCATCAGATCGTGGAAGCTAAGTACTGCTGACCCTGGCAAGTACTTAGGAGACCTCCAAGGAATACCAGGTCTGGGATGCAGAGGCAGGCAATAGTAAGCCACCTTTCTGAAACATCCAAGCCCCATTAGGGGTCACCAGAAGTCAACCATGACACACACAAAATACTCACCCCTCCCCAAGCAAAATAACTGTTTTGTAAACATCACTATTGTGACTTTTATGAGCACCTAGGGGTGTCAGGGGTGCATGACATATTTGTGCATACATCCTTCTCCAAATCCAAGGGGTCCCCTGAGGGTGCTGTGGCCAACACCCCTACCCCTCTCCAGAATGCTGGAGTGGCTGTTGCTTATTGGAGATCTGAAAGAAATCGATAAAACATTTGTTTCCTGTATGCAGTGTATTTAGAGGTCATTGCAGTGGCTGAATGAAAGTAACTCGCTTTTAATTATAGTTGAGACAGATTTATTTTGCAGCATCATTGAGCGATAAGTCTGCCTTTGCTTTGTAGACTGTGAAGCAATTTTATTGTTCACATTCAAATCACAGAGCACAAAAGCAGGACTGAAAATGGATTTGCATATTGTTTTACCCACAACTTGGTGTGCACCTTATGACATTAAAAACTCATGCTAACTTCACAAAGTTTCTGTCTTGTCTAGGGATGGGCATGAACCGGCTCATGAACTAAAATGTGTGATAAATTTTGGTCAGGTTGTGGATAAATTTCCAGACAGTCTCTGCTCAAACAAAATGTTTACCAAACTTCAAAGCAACAGGTGTGTGTGGGGGGCTGGAATTCTCCAGCCTTGGAAACACTCTTCACTTTTAAACTAGTCATGTCAGTCCCCCCGCCCCCTTTGCCGGTGTTCCTTTATGTCCACTTTTAGCATTTTCTTGCACAGAGCTTGCAAAATCACACCCCATCCTGGCTTGGATTTGTGACTTTGTGCTTTGAAATCAGTCCTTTTAAGCTTGCAACAACAGTGGCAGTGTTCTGCTGGGCACTCTGTGATCACACTGGTACTGCTGGGTGTTCCGTACATTGTATTGGTTCTGCTGGGCTTGCAAAATTGCCCCCTCTTGCTTGGATTGTGATTGAACTGGCATTGATACATTGGCACTGGGTTCTGCTAGGCACTAGCACATTGCACTGGTTCTGCTGGGTTTCCAACCCCCACCCCTTTGGAGTGTTATTCTGTGCTTGACATCAGTCCTGTTGAGCTGGCATTGCCACAGTGGCATTGGGTTTTGCTGGGCACTAGTACATCAGACTGGTTCTGCTGGACTTGCAAAAATGCCCCCCTCAGGTTCCACTGCAGAGATTCTCTAGTTTGACCTTAGTCCTGTTGGGTTTGTACCGCCACAGTAGCACTGGTTCTGCTGGGCACATCCTGCTGGTTCTCCTTGGCTTGTAAAAATGCCCCCCCCCCCCCATTTCCATTTTGTGCTTTGAAATCAGTCCTTTTAAGCTTGCAACAACAGTGGCTGTGGGTTCTGCTGGGCACTCTGTGATCACACTGGTACTGCTGGGTGTTCTGTACATTGTATTGGTTCTGCTGGGCTTGCAAAACTGCCCCCTCTTGCTTGGATTGTGATTGAACTGGCATTGATACATTGGCACTGGGTTCTGCTAGGCACTAGCACATTGCACTGGTTCTGCTGGGTTTCCAACCCCCACCCCTTTGGAGTGTTATTCTGTGCTTGACATCAGTCCTGTTGAGCTGGCATTGCCACAGTGGCATTGGGTTTTGCTGGGCACTAGTACATCAGACTGGTTCTGCTGGACTTGCAAAAATGCCCCCCCCTCAGGTTCCACTGCAGAGATTCTCTAGTTTGACCTTAGTCCTGTTGGGTTTGTACAGCCACAGTAGCACTGGTTCTGCTGGGCACATTCTGCTGGTTCTCCCGGGCTTGTAAAAATGCCCCCCCAATTTCAGTTTCTACTGCAGAGACTCTCAGGGACTTTGATTCTGTTCTGCTGAGCTTCTATTGCCCTTGCTCTTTTGCTTTTTCCATCCATTGGAAGCATCATCTTTGGGGGGCTGTAACTCAGACCCCATAAGTCCAATCCTCACCAAACTTGTAAAGAATGTAGGGGAGAGTCAGTCACAGATCCCCTGTGAGTTTGGTGTCTCTAGCATACTGGGGAGCTGTTCTACCACATCACAAATCTCACAAACTGAACTAGTTTGTTTAGCTCTTAAAAGTTTGCAACGGTTTGTGACTCACAAACCGAGCACACCGTAAACGGAAATGAACCACATTTTCCAGGTTCATGCCCATCCCTATAGATGTGATTCAACAGTGGTGTTGCATGTCTGGCCACTGTGTTCATCAGTGCCTGAATCAATAGCTTGAAAGGTGCATCAACCAGGAGTGCTAGGTAGAGGTTAGAGTGTTGGACTGAAATCTGTGAAACCTTAGGTCAAATATTCATCCTGCCATGAAGCTCATCGAGTGACCTTAGGCCAACCACATATTCTCAGACTAATCAGCTCAAAAGAGTCCTATGAGAATAAAATGGAGAAGATATATATACTACATCAAGCTCCTTGGAAGAAAGGTAGGATAATAATATGGTATAGAGAGATGGGTGGGCTCAGGGTGTCCTGTTGGTCTAGGAAATTCAGGAGAGAACAGTGAACATGACAGGCACACAAGGTAAGCCAATAGCAAGAGCAACATCCAGTAATCTTGTCACATGATCAGCATTTTCCAGGGACGTGGCAAAAGGCATGATGACAGAATTGCCCTCTCTGTGACTTCCACCAGAATTCTACTGAGCTACTATGAAGTCTCTTCCCCTATTTTTGCCTAGGGAACTAGGCTTTCATAAGACCAGGATACAATTAATAGTAATTACCTGCTTACTTGGAAAGTATTAGTAACTTTCTCTCATGGTTACCCAGAACAAAGTGTTTCAAAAACTGGGCTATTTCATGACTGCATCGCAAATACCACTGAATATAGTTTCTACAAGCTGTGGCTTAAAAGTGTAACATGCATTCTGGGGCTAAGGTACACCATTTCATCTGAAGGGTTCAACATGGCCACTGACCCAAGATTAAGTTTGTTATACTGATCTTGTTTTAATGATACATTGAACCAAAATAAATTTCCAGCTACCATGTTCATAAGGACCCACCACAACAAAATAATATTTTTGGGGGAAAATAAAATTGCCCAAATCTAACACTGCCTAAGGGCCAAACTAGACGAGTCCATGTCACTGAGTCTGCCCTGGGGTTGTGGTAGCATTTCAGAACTTTGTTAATTTTGGTGTAGTGGTTAAGTGTGCAGACTCTTATCTGGGAGAACCGGGTTTGATTCCCCACTCCTCCACTTGCACCTGCTGGATGACCTTGGGCAAGCCATAGTTCTGGAACGGCTGTTCTTGAAAAAGAGAAGTTTCTGTTAGAGCTCTCTCAGCCCTACCTACCTCACAGGGTGTCTGTTGTTGGGAGGGGAAGGGAAAGGAGTTTGTAAGCCATTCTGAGACTCCTTTGGGTAGTGAAGGGTGGGCTATAAATCCAATCTCCTCTTCTTCTTCTTAATTTTTGAAAACACCATGGGGATTGGGATGTGAGGGTTTCTGCTCCCTCCCTTCATACCATTTTCAAGAACCCAAACAAGTCATCTGTTTCAACCCTTGAAAGGCGGGGGCAGGAACAGGAGTCTAATTCCCTTGCAATCCAGTCCCTAGTAGGATCAAGGTTCTGTGGTGTTTTCAATTTTTTAAAAAAAACCTCTAAAAGGGAACTGCATCCCTATGGTGGACTTAAGGATGTGGTTATCATCTAGTTTGGTCCTAAGATTAATAGTAGCAAAGGGTCAAACCAGATAAAACTCTGCAAGATCAATGGTCAGATCTCCAGCACCTTTTTCTTAATAAATAGCTTCTGAGGAAAGCCTTAATTTGAACTGGGGCTGTGGCACAAGGGTTAAGGGGATATCACACTTTTCTTGGGACCTCACACTCTGTGCCGTCCCCCCATTTCTGTTTTATTCACTGGGGAAAACATATAAGAACAATCCAGGTACCCTGCATGTTTCCCACAATAAGACAAATAGCTGTTTTAGGAGATCATATAATGTCTTCCTGCACCACAGCCCCAGTCTGAATCAGGGCTCTCCTTTCCTGGTGTCTACCAAGAAATACAAAAACAAAACAGTGGACATCCAATCACAAATCTTCCAATGTATCATTTAGTTTATTATATTTACACGCCAAACTACATTTTGTAAATAGTACTTTTGCAGAGTCCTGCCCCTAGACTGAGCATATTGTCTCCAGAAGGAAAGGATGGCTCTGGGTTAGGCACGACACTGGTACCCAAAGCATGCAAAACAAACAAGCACCCTTTAGTTTTCCCTTCCCAGGCAGGATTATGCCCGTCTTGTACTCTCATTCACCAAGTACCTTTGGCTGCAATAATCACAGGCAAAGGAAAATAGAGCACATGTTGCTTATGAGGTTTGCTTTAGTTAATGGTGCAATTGGTCATTAGTGTGACTAACAGTGATGGCCTCCTCCTGATTATTTGTTCCAAAGATACCAGCTACTTCAGCTTGGTGTGAGCCTATGAGATATAAGATGGAAACATAGAGCTGGAAGGGTCTCAAGGGTCATCTAGTCCAACTTCCTGCCCAACATAGGAAATTCACAACTACTTCCCCTGCCACTCCCCCAGTGATCCCTGCTGTTTGCTCAGAGGAAGGCGAAAACCCTCCAGGATCCCTGGCCAATTTGGGCTGGAGGAAAATTCTTTCCTGATCCCAAAGTGGCATGTAAGAAAGGGCCATGAGAGCCAAGCACTGACTCATCCCTTCCTGCCCTCCCTCTCATGGTCTACCTAAATTCACAGCTAGCCTCTACTTAAAAACAAAATGAGAGCCTCCCACCTCCCAAGGAAGCCTGTTCCAGTGAGGAACTGCTCTGTCAGGAAGTTCTTCCTGATATTTAGCTGAAATTTTTAAAATTTCAATCCATTGGTTCTACTCCAATCTTCTGGAACAACAGAAAACAACTCATCATCTATATGACCCTTCAAGTACTTAAAGACCACTACCATATCACATCTCCTCTCCAAACTAAACACACCCAGCTCCTTCAACCCTTCCTCATAGGACTTGGTCTCCATCTTTGTTGCCCTCCTCTGGACTCATTCCAGCTTGTTAACATCCTTCTTTAACTGAAGGTGCCCAAAACTGAATACAATACTCCCAATGTACCTTATTTCTGGATGTTTCAGCAAGTAAGCTTTGTGGCACTGAATACATATTTAAGCTATGTGAGCCCCGAAATCCCCCAGTCAGTGTAGTAGTTTTATAGATAGGCAGGTAGGTGGTGCTATTTGTGTGGTAGCTCCAATAGCAAAGGAATAATATCTACAACAGGGAAGTCCAGGGAGTAAGGAGAGAGGAGAGGAAGTCTTCAGTTCTGTTTCTTTATCAATTCCGGTTGACTTCGCACCCGTGTTCCATTCTTCCTTACTGTCTGTTTACTTAGAAGTTCTAAGTTTAATTCCTGAATTCGCACATACACTGCTGCCCACAGCTTTTGTTTCATTTGTATCCCCTCCTGTTATTGGTGTGCATATGTATATTGTTACAAGGAGCAAGGTGTCTGAACTGACAAAATGGGTGTAACAACCAGGATTTATGCCTGTGTATACCAGGGTCAGTTTCAAAGAGGAAATTTTTCAAAATGATGGGGACTAAGTTTGAAGGAAAATTGTTTTGTTGGTGAAAATACCGGTTAAATGTAAATCACACAACCCAAAGCAATCAAATAACACATGTAAACAAGACTACAGAGAAAAGGAGGAGCTTAGAGACATAAAGGGAGTTATAGGGTGATATTTACCATCAGGGCTGGCCCGAGGCGAGGCTGCGCCCTAGGCGCCCACCTGGAGACCGCCCCACTGGGAACTCAGCGGGAGGCCCTGGATGGAGCGGCGGGCCCTGGATGGGGGCGCCGAAGTTCGCCTCCCCCCCGCCAAAAGCCAGCGCCGATCCCCGAGGCTCCCCTCCGCGTCCCTCCAAGCGCGCCCTGCTGCCGCCGCCTCAGTCAGCAAGCCAGCCCTCTGCCCTGGGACCGCACGGCCCTTTACCCCCTCGCCCACCTACCTCCTCCCGCCGTGGGCACTCAGGTGGCAGCAACGGCGGCAGCTAAGGAATGCTGCCAAGAGGGGGTAAAGGGCTGCGTGGTCCCAGGGCGCGCCGAGGCAGAGGGCTGGCTGGCTCAGGCGCCGGCAGAAAGAAAGCGTCACGGCCTCAAGTTTACACATGGGGGGAGGATTGTGTGCCTCGCCAAGTCTTCCTGCTTCTGCAGCCAACTGCTATGAAGCAAGGCCATGCCTCTCTCTCCCTCTCCTCCTGAAGGGGTTGGGCTGTTGCCAAGCAGGCTGGGCGGGGGAGGTGGGATTTTGAAGAGCAGGGAGAAGGGGGAATTTAAAAGGGAGGAATTTTGCAAGAAAGGAGGCGGAGCTGGAGTGCACTCCCACCAGATCAGCTGACCTGCTGGTAGCCTCCCAAAGTAGCTGGCTAACCAATGGCTGAGCTGCTTTGGTGCACAGAAACTATGATGGCAGGCTCCAGTTTTCCCCCCGAGTGTGGCTGAGGAGGCAGGGAAAGTGCTCCATGCACACCGCTCCTCTGAGCCTCACAGACCGTGAATGGGGCTGAGCCCAAGCAGTGACCATTGAGAAGAAAGAGATGGCTGTAGTGTGTGCGAGTGGGAAGATGGGGCCAGCCAGCCAACATTTGCCAGCTTCATTGCTCCGGTGCCTTCCCCATACGGAGCTGGAGGAAGTCCTGTTGTTCCTCTGACTCCTCACCTGGAGGGGCATCAGAGCCCAGCCTTACCCTGTTTCCTGCCCCATCTCCTTTTTGGGGGAGAGGAAAGGATGGTGTGGGGCAGCACTGGGGGTTTGGCTTCATTGAGCGGAAGAAGGAAGACCCAACACGTGCCCCACAGTATCTCACCCCCCTGGAAATTTTCTGGCTATGGGGCTGTTCTATCCCCTCTTTTATGTACAATGCAACACCTCCCCAACCCATCCCTCCCTTTCCTGCCTATAGAGCTTATACCCAGGAATGGCTGTATCCCACAGATTTTCTCCATTCCACTATGTTTCTGAGATACCTACTATATCTAAATTGTCACTGAGCACTAAGCACTTCAGCTTCCCCAACTTGGCTCAGAGATTTCTAGCACTGGCATATAGACACCTATAATGTGTTTCCCTTTCCAGCACCCCTTGCCTCCCTCAGCCCCTTAGATCACCACACATGGCCCTCATTTGTCATCCTACCATTACTCCGAAGTTCTATTATGCTTCTATCAATACTATGGAGAGTACTTATGCAATCATCCCTTTGGACTGACTTGTCCCAAACTGGAAGCACCCCAGCTCCTGTCAGCCTTCCCCCTGGAATTAGTTTAAAAGCTGTTCTGCCACCTTTTTGATATTGGTTGCCAGCAGCCTGGTTCCCTTTTGGTTCAAGTGAAGCCCATCTCTTCTGTACAGGTTTAGCTTGTCCCAGAAAGTTCCCCAGTGCTTAACAAATTAAAACTCTTTCTCCTGGCACCACTTTCTCATCCATGCATTGATATCAGTCTTTGCAAGAATATTGTACTGCATATGGGCATAATCTTTTCTCACAAGATTATTCACATACTCAGATTTTGTCCATTAATTAGATGACTCAAAGCTTGTGAAACCAGGAATCTATGCTTGGAAGCCCTTGTTGTATCCACTTTTGAGCCGGCAATAATCTTGCTGCTTCTATAAAACTGTTAACAAGACACATAATGCCTTTTTTAAACTTATATGTATAACATAACTGGGAACATAAGAGGTCTGAAGGCTAGCTCATATCCAATTACTTTACTAATCTCTTTATGAATGTTCTTCTACTATCCCCTTGCAATTGAACACTCCTGCCTAATCAGGTCTTTAAAATGTGGTTTTCAGTGTAGGATCCTGACTGTGTATGCCAATTGCCAACTGTTGTAAAAATAAAAAGTATTAAAAATTACCATGTTAGTACATCTGGAAAACTGAAAACTTTCTTCTTCCACAGATATGTATGTATGGACCCGAAACACTCTAAGAAAATGCACCAGCAAGACCAAATGAAGGTTCCATTTGCACGGAATATTCTACTTTAGAGCTACATTTTGGGTTAGAGTCCTAGTAGTTCTGAATTGCGCTGAATTTAAATCAAGGGTATGTTTGCTTTCTACCTGAGATGTATTTTTTTAATTGGCACAGATCTTAGGACACAGCTGTCAGGGTCTGGGTGAATGCCTCTTTTAAATGGTTAGAGGTATGTCAATTTTACTTCTGAATTTCTTAAAAGACTTGGCTGATGACTTTAGGAGCAAAATTGACATGCAATTAACTATTTAATTGTGAACACTGACAGAGATATTAAGATGTTCTATGAGTGGAGCTGATAAAAGTTGTAATCTGAATTAACTAACATCTGGAAACTACTTTAACTAAGATGACTGTAATTAGTCAGCAAGGGGTTCTCTTTCATTTTTATACAAAAAGTTCTGTATAAGCTATTGCAGGTGAAATTGTAAGGGGTACACTAGAAAAACCAGGACTATATTGTAATGGGTACACTATAGAAAAAACAGGACCTCTAAGGTGCACTCTTGTTCAGGTTTACTTGGGAATAGACCTCATTGAAAGTGTGGAGTTACTATTTATTTAAATAAATGGCGAAAGCATGTGAATGAAGCACTGTTAAGAGTTCCAGCTCCAATAACTCTGTGCAGTGTCCGAGTGAGGGGTGATTATTAATAGGGACTAGGCTACCCTATTTCTGTGAGTGAGAGAGAGGACCTGGAATTTGAAATGGTTATGGCTCTCTAGAGTCTATACGTTTTAAAAGAGGCATAATGGGTGAACAGTGACTGCCTGACCCACCTGTAATCCAGAACCTGTGTGATGGAAGGTGTGGAGGATAACAGGGGCTCCAAGTGAGTGAAAAAGGGCATCAAACGCTATCATGAAGGGCTTCTGCTACTACTACTTATCACTGTTATAGGACCACCAATGTGCATTGTGCTTTACAGAGTACACAGCCTCTGACCTGAAGAACTTATAATCAAATTCAAGAAAACGGAGACGACATTAGAAAGAGAGGAATGAAGAGATGGTGAGAAATAGGAGAGAATATATATTCATTTCAATTACACATAGGCTTAGTTTTGGGGACAGGGACTAAAAGGGTTGTGCCATAACTCTATGGATAATGTAAGTTTTAAAGAAGTATTTTAACATGAGACTGGTGACATCACACAATATCAGGGGCAGCAAGGGAGAAGTAGTGCCAATAATGGAAAACCAGGAAGGAGGAGTTCGCAGATGACAACACTAGTAATGTCCAATATATCTACTGCAGAAAGGAAGGGCCCTATTTTGTAGGGCTGCAGATGTAGAAATGATATCATTTGACAGCAGACTGAATATGGGGAGCAAAGATGACAGAAAAGTCCAAGATAAAACAAAATTTCCATGCTTGTTCTACAGCATGGATAGTGACTGTTAATTGATATACAGAATACTAGCCTGATACCCATGCTTCACTATGGTATTTAAGTTCTGTAAATCCAGTTATAATACTGGTGAAGTTTGAAATGTAACATTTGTTGTAGGAATTCTAATGGAGAA
The DNA here is from genome assembly GCF_001447785.1 of Gekko japonicus. NCBI lineage: Eukaryota > Metazoa > Chordata > Lepidosauria > Squamata > Gekkonidae > Gekko > Gekko japonicus. Next base: position 10,042 of record NW_015168693.1, read on the forward strand.
GATTGTAGTGTAAAAATGGTGAGACATATGTACTTTTTTCTCTCTTTACTGAAGGACCTCTCTCTAGACCACATTGGTGGTTCTGCCCTCAGGTGCTAGGATCACCAGGCTGCTTGATGAGCTCACTCTGGAGTAGGCCACATAGAACTAAACATTTAAGAAGCAGTCGTCTGTTAAGTCAACTCCTGCCACCTTCCTCTCTACTTGGGTTCCTGGGTTGTTTTGCTCCTATGGAGACTGTGCTGTTCTGAGCACCTCAGGGTGATCTCGCTGGTACTTGGCCTGCACAGCTCAGTGCACCGCAGGAGTATTATGTGCAAATATCTTTGCTGCATTCCTAAGTTGCCTTCTCATTGTAGCGTTTGTGTATCTGGGTTGACATTTGCCAGGAGGTTTCTTGGGGGCAGTAAGAGGTGAGAGTTGTGAGGGGAAGTTGGTGTGAGGGAGTGGTGATGTGGTGGGCATTTCTTCAGGTTCATGAGGAAGGCACACATCGAAATGGCTCCTAGAAATGTCCTTTACTATCTCCCCATAAACATTTATTAACTCAATTGCCATGCTGTTTTTTTAGGAAAATGTCTATTTAAGAGTCTTGAATCACTGATTTCTGTAACTGTTCTTAACTGTCTGCAGTCTCTTCTGTGTTTTTACCTCAGAACATTGAGATCCACAGCTGAGCAATCAGAGGGAGGTGGGTGCAAGTACGCAGGTTTTATCTCAGAACTCTGAACTACACAGTTTACCAATCTGGGGGAGAGCAAGGAGGCAGCAGCCTGCCAAGCACATGAAAAACAATTGGGGGAACACATTTTGCCCCCTTTTTATCCCCTTAGGGGTCATATTTCTCAGAAATGTCTTCATGGGGGGGTTGACCCCATGGTAGGAATATACTCCCCTTGGGTTTCTTGGTGCAGGGGTTCGGCCTGGGCATTGAATTTGGGGGGGAGGGCATACTCCCCCTTTTTTTTTTACAAAAATGTTTCTCATTTATGTTACATTTAAGAAGTGGGACATAACTACATATTCATAACACCATCCAAGCAATCAGATATTAAGCAAGTTCATATGAACCAATTTTCTAGAACTCACATTGTGAGAAGTTAAATAACCTAATAAAGGAAACCAGTTTTCTACAAATTTGGGGTATATTTCCATAGTGGGTGGGAGTGTGGCTAAAGCCATTGGTGAGGCTTGGCCAGCAGCATCGCTAAGGTGATCCTGCTGGGGAAGCATCCTTGATGGATTAAAGTACCCTGGCCTTGCTCCTACACCTGACAAACACCTGCCTGTGTGGTATAATGGGGGGGTTGTGTTTAAAGGCATTGGAGAGGCTGGGCCAGCAGCGGCGCTGAGGCAATCCTGCTGAGCAAACCTCCCCGATGGCTGTAAGCATCCCACCTCCTGTCCTACTCCTGACAGGCAGCTGCCTGTCCAGTGTAGCAGTGGGAGGGGGGAGGAGTATTAGAAATCACTGTAGAGGCTGGGCCAGCAGGATCACTAAGATGTTACTTCTGGGGCAGGCTCCCTGATGGCTTTAAGCACCCTGCAACCACTGCTGCACCTGACAGATAGCTGCCTGTCAGGTGTAGGAGGTGGGTGTGTGTGTGTTGGAAGCCATCTGGGAGGCTGGGCCAGCAGCACTGCTGCTCCTCACAGGTGGCTGGCCATTCCTGATTTCCTCAACTGTCATTAGCTCTCTGCAGTCTCCTGTAACTGTTTTTTTTTAAACCTCATAACACTGAGCTCTGCAGCTGACCAATCAGAGCCTGACAGCCACATAGAAAGGAATGGGGGAGCACATTTTACCCCTTTTGACCCCCCTTAGGGGTCGAATTTCTAAAAATCCCTTCTTAGTGAGCATCTACATCATGTTAGGAGTGCTCTCCCTGAATTTCGTGTTTCTAGGTCCAAGGGTTTGGCCTGGGCGTTGATTTTATGGTGAGGGGACTTTCTTTTATATAGAGAGATGAAATGAAAAAAGAAGGGTGTAACTCTGCTTAGCATTGCACATTGCCTTTGGCTGGGAGGGTGGGGTATAAAATAAATAAATAAATAGGGCAGAAATTTAGCAGGCAAGTTTCCAGTGGGCTGGTGGCCTGGAAGGCCACTGGCAACCAGGAACAAGCTGAACCAAGGGGCCCTTTGGTGGAGTCCATGGCCCAAGCCCACTAGGCTTAGAATTGAGCAATGGTGACTATGAGAAGAATACAAGCTACAGATTCAGCTCAAGCTGCCAGTACCAGTTCCCCTTTATGGATTTATCAGTGACAGCAATTTGAGGAACAGTTACGTTATATTCTGCCTATTTTAATACAGTGTTCTGCCTATTTTAATATCTGTGCATCATTTAAATCTTGCCTGAAGAAGTACCCACTATGATACTGGAGTACTAATTGTTCACTATAATATAACAACTGAAACACTGTTATTAAAGCCTTACTGAATCTAAACTGTAGACTAACTACTCTTCAGGACACTGAAAAGTATTTTATATTCTGATGTTCTTTTATCATTTAAAGGCTTGTTCTGAAGTGGAAGATATTAAGATTTTGCTTTTACTTTCATATTCTCTCTCTCGCTGCATAAATTTCATTTTTCTCTTACTGTAATGTGAAGCATTGTTATCTTTCCTTTTCTGCTATGCTACACTACTGACCTCTGCTGAGTAGTTATGGTACACCTTTCCTTTAAAATCTAGGATTTCTCAAACAGAAAATCATTACAATAGCCAACCTGCTATATTACATTAACTTCCCTTTTCAACTCAATGACAATCAAAACTTTTCCTCCTAATAAGAGGATGCCAACAAAAATTCCCATGGAGTGAAATCAGAGTGGATCAACTTAGAACCATAAGAACATAAGAGAAGCCAATGTTGGATCAATCCAACACTCTATCACACAGTAGCCAAAAATACCAGGTGCCATCAGGAGGTCCATCAGTGGAGCCAGGACACTAGAAGCCCTCCCACTGTTGCCCCCCCCCAGCACCAAGAATACAGAGCATCACTTTCCCCAAACTGAAAGTTCCTATTATACCCGGTGGCTAATAGCCACTGATGGACCTCTGCTCCATATGTTTATCCAATTCCCTCTTGAAGCCGTCCATGCTTGTAGCTGCCACTACCTCCTGTGGCAGTGAATTCCATGTGTTAATCACTCTTTGGATGAAGAAGTACTTCCTTTTATCCATGCTAACCTGACTGCTCAGCAATTTCATTGAGTGTCCATGAGTTCTTGTATTGTGAGAAAGGGAGAAAAGTACTTCTTTCTCTGCCTGCTTTATCCCATGCATAATGTTGTAAACCTCAGTCACGTCACCCCTCAATTGTTGTTTCTCCAAGTTAAAGATCCCAAAGTGCTTTAACCTTTCTTCATAGGGAAAGTGTTCCAACACATATTTTGGACTTTGTGTTATCTGTCCACATTTCCACACAGGTGGGACCATTTATGTGTAAATCTCACCTAAAAGCATTGTTTAATACAACTTTCTTCTGGGTTTTTTTTTTGGGGGGGGTGTCCTGGGTTCTACTAGCATATTTCCCCTGCAACTGTGAAAATGTCTGCTAGATTTTGATGAAATGATACATGAGTACTGAAAAGTACGCAGACGGAGAGTGATTTCAGCAAAGCGTACTTTATTCGATCAGGAACAAGACGACTCTGGCCGGCTCGCAGGCCGGCTTATATTTCTCGAGAAACCGCCACCCAAAACACCCCTCTCCCACTTCCCAATAGGTTATTTACAGTGGCTGAGAATCCCATAGGCTCTCGGCCGGGAACCTAGCCCCCTGATTGGAGCGGGCTAGGATCCGCATAGTCCATTGTCTCTTGGAGTGAAGCTCGATGTTTGTGCCTGACCGCGTGGAGCCAAAGTTGTCCCCGCGGTCTGGACTGGATACATTACACCCCTCCCCCCTTGGTCCGCAATGCACCCACAGACAAAGTCCTTTAGGTGGGCAGGTAATTTCCTGGTGCGGGTAGAGCGGCGAAGTTCGGGAACTGCTGTGGCCTCCACCCCTGAAGCCCTCAGAGGCAAGCTGGCCGGAAGAGGCACTCGGGGCGGCGGTGCTGGCATCCCCGGCATCTATGGAAGAGGTGACTCGGGTTCGACCAAGGGAAGAGGCCGGGGCTCGGCTGCTGGTGGTTGGGTCCGGGGTGAGGTCTCCGGGGCCTCGGCCATGTCCCAGTCCTCTGGGGCCAATGGCATCATCCGGCGGCGTAGCTGGTCAATGTGCTGGTGTAGAATCTGCCCATCTTCACACGAGACCTCATACGATCTTGGACCCTTAACTCGTATGACTCATGCCAGAATCCAGGCTGGTCCCAGGGTGTAGTTCCGTGCATACACGGGATCTTCCGGGAAGAAACCTCTGGCTGCCTCATCCGTCTCCGTGCCTGGTGCCTCTGTCGAGGCCTGGTCGGGGTGCAAGCAATCCAACCGGGTTGCCAGGCGGCGACCTAGAAGTAGCTCTGCCAGACTGCGCCCTGTAGTGGTGTGGGGCATTGTTCGCTGGCCGAAAAGGAAAGCCGCCAGTTTATAGTCCCAGTCCGGGGAGTCCAAGCAGCGGAGAGCGTCCTTCGTGGTTCTGACCATGTGCTCGGCCTGGCCGTTGGTGGCGGGGTGGAACGGGGCCACCCGGACATGGCGGATACCATAGTAACTCATGAATTCCTGGAACTCTGCAGACGTGAACGCCATTGCGTTGTCTTTGACCAGCATGTCTGGGATTCCTTGGACGCTGAAGATCCGCCACATCGCCCGAATGGCCACCTTCGAGGGGGTGGAGGGCATGGGAACTACCTCCAGCCACTTGCTGAAGGAATCCACCAGGATAAAGAAAAGTTGCCCCTGGAACGGTCCCGCAAAGTCCAAGTGTAACCAGGATCAGGGGCGGTGGGAAGATTCCCAGGCCCGTTCTGGGGCTAAGGGAGGCTTGGGCTGGGACGCTTGGCAAGGTTGGCACCACTTCACCACGTCCTCTATGTCCCGGTCCATCCCCGGCCACCAGACGTAGCTCTGGGCCAAGGCTTTCATGCGCACCAACCCGGGATTTGCTTCGTGAATAAATCCATAAAAGATTGAAAAATCCCGGATGCAACCGAGACTCCGAACTGGAGGCGGTGAACCTTGAACGTCCCCCGGTGAGTTGTGATTGTTTGGGCTTCGGCCATGGCGGAATCAACCAGCAGTTGTTGATACGCCTGAGCCAAGTCCAACTTGCCGAAGACCCGGGGCCCCGCCAAAGCCGCCAACACGTGGCTCACCACCGGCACCGGATAAGCATGTGCCTGCAGAGCCTTGTTTAGCGTGCATTTATAATCAGCACAAATGCGCACGTTCCCATTGGGCTTCACCGGGGTGACTATGGGGGTCTCCCACTGTGCCGACGCGACTGGTTCCAGAACCCCTTGTTCCACTAAGCGAACTAGCTCGGCCTCGATTTTAGGCTTCATTGCTAGTGGTGGCAGCCTGGCCTTGACGCGAATGGGCCGCACCGCCGGGTCGAGATCCAGGGAGATGGGGGGCCCAGAGAAGCATCCCAGGGTGCCATCAAAAATGCAGGGAAATCCTGCGCACACCGCACCAAAATCCCATGACCCAACCTGGTGGATTCCATTCAGAGAGAGTCCCAGGGCCTCGAACCAAGAGAGTCCCAGCAGGCTGGAGAGAGGCCTATCCACCACCAGCAGGTCTAGGGTGCCGTTAAAGTCTTGGAACTGAACCCGGAACTTGCCCCAGCCCAGCACCGCCACGGGGTTCTTATTGAAGTCCCTTAACTGGAAACCCCACGGCTTCTGAAGGGTCGGGCCCCCTTCAGACACAACATGCGGAGTGTATCCGCGGAGATAATGGAGTAGGTCGACCCTGTGTCGATCTCCATGCTGCAGGGGGATCCCTCTAATAGAACCGTGACATGCATCTTGTTGGGGTCATCGGGGGGGCAAGTTACAGACCTGGTGTTGCGGAAAGTGGGCCGATATGGTGTGGAGGTCGATGGGTGGCTCCGGCGTGGTCTAGTGGGCAGATGACTTCTGGCATTGTCCCTTGGAGCGGCAAACCTGGGAAATGTGCCCTGATTTGTTGCAGGTCCGGCAGACTGCGTTTCGGAAACAGCACAACCGGCGCTCGTGACCCTCTCTGCAGCTGGCGCACGGGGCAGAGGCGGTCAAAGAGGCTTTGCCTGCGTGGGTGGACGGCTGAGACAATGGACCTGGTGCACCTCGTCTGAGGCGTCAGAGCCGGCTGTCGCTTGTGTGCGGTGGACCGCCTTGGCACGGTGGTCTTGGTGGGCCTTTTCGTATGCAGTGGCCTCCCGGATTGCCTTCTCCAGGTCCAGGTCGTCCTGGCTTACCAGCTTCCTCTGAAGCACCTTGTCACACCCCGCTGCAGAGCCGCCAGGAAATCTGAGGCGGTCTCGTCGGGGCCCTGGACATTTGCAAAGAAGTCCAGGTGCTCCACAAACTTAGTTGGTTTGGGAGCCAGGTGATCGGTCAGCGCCTTGACCAAAGAGCTGTACGACTCGTCTTTGGTCAGCTTGGGCGCTATTAAGTCCTTAAGCAGGAGATGGGTCTCCATCCTGCAGTGGCGCAGCAGGTACGCCTTTTTTATACCTGGATCCACCACTCCGTGGATGGTGAAGTGGCTCTCGAGAGTTTCCAGCCAGGTTTCCCACTGCGAGGGTTGGGAGATGTCAAAAACTGGGAGGCTCTCTGATGTGGCAGCCATGTTACAGGTTCCACGTGGAAGCAGGTGGTGTAGATGGCGGAGCAGTGTGGTGCTGCTCTCGGGGTCAGCGGGGCAATGCTTGGCGTTGCGTAAAGGCAGAGTGGTGCGGTGCTGCTCTTGGGGTCAGCGGCACGATGCTCGGAGCTCGGGAGCGGTGCGGTGAGTGGCGCTTCTCGAAGATGCTCAATGCTGGCGGCGGTGGCAAATTTGGCGCAGCGGCTCACAGCAATGTCCGGAACGTGGTCTCTGTTCAGAGGGAGATGAATCCCACCTTCGTCACCAGTGAAAAATACGCAGACGGAGAGTGATTTCAGCAAAGCGTACTTTATTCGATCAGGAACAAGACGACTCTGGCCGACTCGCAGGCCAGCTTATATTCCCCAAGAAACTGCCACCCAAAACACCCCCCCACTTCCCAATAGGTTATTTGCAGTGGCCGAGAGTCCCATAGGCTCTCAGCCAGGACCCTAGCCCCCTGATTGGAGCGGGCTAGGATCCGCATAGACCAATGTCTCTTGGAGCAAAGTTCGACGTTTGTGCTTGACCGCGTGGAGCCAAAGCCGGCCCCACGGTCTGGACTGGATACATTACAAGTATAAAGGAGCTCTAAAGGAACCCAGGTCAGGAAGAAGGCTGTCTGCTTCTCTAAGGTTGTTCTGCAGCAGATATCACAGTGTGGATGCGACTAGTCTGGTAACTTCCCTAGCGGAGTCTCTAATCTAACCTTGACTGTAACACATGACACAGAAGTGTGATAAGCAATGCTTTGTTATCATAAGAAAGAAAAAATAAAAGACTATAATGCTATGTTATTAGGGCGTGATCCTATAAACAGTGTATAAATAGTGCTCTGATACCAAAAACTTGCACCAGAGCCATACATTTTTGGGTATTATTTGTGCATTCTATCTTCAAAACTGGATTGTTTTGGTTGGAATTGTTGTTGATTCTTTTCTTTTTACAAAGGTCAGACAAAGTGCCTGCACTCTGAAGCAGAAGATCTGGAATAGGGAGGGGGGAGAGTCTCACTTCTCCAGTGTTCCCCTATCCTTTCCTCATAGGATTAGCATATTAGACAAATGTAACAACTGGGCTGAAATACAAAGAGTTTCGGGAGTGGAGGGTTCTGTTGTGTTCCGACAGTGACCGTGCACATGGTCTAACCGAACATGCGGTCTCCCAAACAACCAGAGCTTTGCTCCCAGAAACAATAGGGACAGAGGATCCTAAAAACAGCCTATCAGCTAATCTGGATCTTCAAGGGAACCTATCTAATGGAGGTTAATGTAAATAAGCCAATCACGGGTATGTGGGGTTGTGTGGGGGTGTTTCTGTGTGTGCATTTAAGCAGCCCGCAGGCTTGCCCTTATATCTCAAGTTCTTGAAATCACTAAGTAAAGTATGAGCTGCAATCACTCACTGATGCGTCAGTCTCAGTACTTTTCACTCTTATTTTTGCCAATTCCTACCTCTAGTTGCAGCTTCATGTGTCATATCTCCTCTCCTTCTTGAGTGTCCCTCAATCCCCAGGAACAGTTTTTCAAGTGGCACAAGGAGCAGTACCTGCAAGGAGGATGGAAATTTTCATTGCAAGAACTGAACATTTTTCTCTCAATCCAACCTATAGCTGAATGCAAGCAGTAGACCGTTGCTGATCTTTTGTGTTCCATGTACAGCAAAATTCCTACTACAGGACAAAATTCCTACTATTTGTTTTATTCTTATTTTTGGATTTGTATTCCGCCCTCCCCATGAAAGGGCTCAGAGCGGATCACATCATAAATAGATAAAAACATACACTGATAAATATAACAATATTTAAAACAACTAAGTAATACAGTTTAAAACAGTTGTGCATAAACACAAATACAGTTTCAGCTGGAGTAGTAGAGTCCAGAGATCTTCTTAATGTGGGCCAAATAATGATGACAAACTTCAGTGAGGGAGGCCAACTTCATTAGATGCCCTCTGCCTCAACCAAAGCCTGGGTGGAACAGCTCCATCTTACAGGCCCTGCGGAACAATAATAAGTCCCTCAGGGCCCTGATCTCAAATGGGAGCTTGTTCCAACAGGCTGGGGCCAGGGCCAAAAACCTCCTGGCCCTGGTTGAGGCTAGATGGACATCCCTTGGGCTTGCCCTGGTCGAGGCTAGATGGACATCCCTTGGGCTTTTTACAAAGGTCAGACAAAGGGGACTACCAGCAGATGCTGATCCATTGAGCGCAAGGCTCTCTGGGGCACATATGGGGTATGTAGCCTTATTAGTCAGTTGCAATCAGATTAGACCATTACTCACAATACACTTTTATCAAATTACCAGATTTATTGTGGGTAGCATAAGCTTTCGTGGGCTAGAGGCTGCTTCATCAGATTCCTTATGTATGTGTTTTCTGCAGACTACAAAAGCTTATGCTCTGACAAATATGTTAGTCTTTATAGAGCCACTGGAATTTTTGTTGTTTTTATTAACAGAACAATCACCAGACATGATTAGCAGGTACAAGCAACTGCTCCATGATGGATAAAGTGACCCTTTGCCCATACTACTAGTAATTATGTAATAGACAGAATTCTTTTCAACATGTTCACTACAAGTTGTATAACCCACTAGTAAAGAAACAAGGGTGACTAGTGAAAGCAAAATCCACTTCAGAGCAAGACCGATTTCCCACAAGCGCTGCTCCATGCTCGCTCTTCCCTTTTGCCCCAACGGTACATGTCAATTTCACAGAAGCTGCTGCGGGGCCGCATTTTGCCCTGTAGCTTCGCGTGATTTTCAACAATTAAAGCAATTAAATAGTCAACAAAAAACGAAAAAAAAGCAATTTAAGAAGTTTATTACTAAAACCAACAGCCAAAAAGGAAACTAGACAGAGGTAAGAAACCTGTTCAAACAAATGCTCATGCACAATCAAAGTGAACCACATGCCTAAGTAAACAAAAAGGCCAAAATGTGGTTCGTGAAACTAGGCACTCAATAGGCAACTATGTCAAGGACATTTTCAAATCCAGGTGTCTCCAAGGAAAAGAACCTATCCCTGTTACTTACTCATCTGTCCTCTAAAAATGGCAGCTTCTGTAGAAGAGCCTCTGCAAAATATCTTAATTTTGGGCAGCCTCATAAAGGATGTTTTTTAATTAGTAAAGAAAATCCCTGATTTCTCTGTTTCTCATTTTGCACCCCCCTCCTGTAACATATTTCCTTCTTATCTCCCTAAACGTAAATTAAAATGCTTCCTACAAAATGTTAAAAGCCCACACACCTACCACAAATCAAGAGGAAACATTCTTATGTGCTCTAGAACTAACAGTGAAAATTTACAACTCTATGCTGTAATTACATTAACATAAATGATACTATGTATTTTCAAGGGCTGGATGGTTTTATGATGATTTAAATGCACTCCCAGAAAACCAAGATAGAAATACAGAGACTGCTAACTTCCATTGTGACAGAAGCTTCAGGGCATAAACTGATTACCTTTTGAGAGTGGGATGGAATTTTCCTTAGCAGGGCAGTCCTATTCACATACAGTTTCAAAAATTCCAACAGGACAATCCTCAAAGCATTTTTCCCACAGGAAACTTCAATGAACTGAATGGCTTTGCTGGTTTGTGCTTGATTTAAGCCAGGGGCTCCCAACATGGTGCCCATGAGTCCCATAGCATCTTTCCTAGTGACATCTTTCCTGCTAACATCTTTCCTAGTGCCCACCAAGTATTTTCAGAAACAGGGCCAGTTGGGTTTTTGCCCAGCAAGGCTTCTGATTGGCCACTGGAGATTTGATTGGCTGCTCAGATTGTTAAAAATGATCCTTTGACAGCAGCTGACACTACAACACACAGAACTTCACTGTGTGACTGAAGGTAAGCTGCAGCAGCCATTTTGTGACTGCGCCTTCCATGCTGGGTCAGAACTCCAGATGTGACTGCGGGACAAGGGACCAGTGAATGTGATTTATGATTGTGGTTTTTGATATTGTTCTTGACATGTGGAATGACAGCTGTCACTGTGCCTTATTAGGAGTCTGATTTAAGTGAACTTAGATTTTAATTTTTAGCCCAGACAGAAGAGCTGTAGAGCAGGATTAATTAGAGTATTATTTTAATGGTTAAAGGTATTTTTCTTAGAGTCAGAAAATAATGGAATGGAATGTACATTTAAAATTACAGGCTCCCTGGTTGAAGGACATCCTGAAAGTATAGCTATGAGATGGAAAGCTTCTGAGTGTTTTCAAAACAAATATCTTTCTGGCCCCAGAATGTTTGCCAAGAGTTAAGTTTTATGCATCTTATCAGGAAACTCCGTGGTTTCAGGCTGAAGCAAATAAACCAGGAATGATGCCAAAAGAAGACTCCTCTGTTCCTTGATGCTTTCCACTGTTCCGGGACCAGATAAGCACATGCAATTACTTACACTTGAGATTCTGGAAGAGGTTTCCCAATAGAGAAGTGCCAGCTCAAATGATGCTTTGATTATGACACATGTCGTGCACCAATTAAGGATTTCTTTCTGTGTAAACTGTCATGATGTCATTTGGTGTATAAGATCTACTGCCCTTCCTGGTTGGGACAGAATACAGCTTGGTTTTACTGGGTACCAAGGTATCCAGTTCTGTATTTTCCTGATTATTGCAATAAACAGATATTTATCCTCTCCCTGGACTCCAACCATACGTTCCTTATTCAGCCCCGGGAACTCTGGGATTTGTGCATCATGACCACATGTTCAAAAAGGTTAAGGACCCCTGATTTAAGCAGTATGGGACATTTGTTCAACTAGGATGCTGGCCTTTAAGGAACCATGATCTACTGTTATTTTCCAAACCATTTCTCTTAGGATAAGCAGTTCCAGCTTTTGTGCTTCTTTTTAAATTTACACTCTACCAACTTGATCCATTAAGAAGTTAAAGCTGGGAACTTTGATTTAAGTCAGCTTAACCCTCCTACAATTTATCATAAGAGTCAATACAAGTGAACTGGTTTACAGTCAAATACTCTGGTTGATGACCTATAACAATAGAGAAATTTGCAATGTTTTTTTTAAAGACCTAATTCCCTGTCTTTTGCTGTGGCAAAACACGCCTACCCTGGCCTACAGGCCCCATTCTGTCCTGCCCTCCTAGGGGTTCCCAAATCCCTGGAGGGGCTTTACCTTTTACTCTCCAGTAGCCAGTACCACCACCTGATCAATATAGGGGTTTCCCCACTGAAGGGATCTGGACCCTCAGCTCCCCTTCTGAGCTCAGAGGCCTTGCCTCAGTGTCTCTTGCTAGCCCAGCACCTGGCTACCACAGGGATAGTTTAATGCTTTGTGCACCCCTAGGGGAATAGCCAGTTGTCAACTGTTTGCCTTTCCCCCTCCTGGTGCTTCCTTTTAAAATAGTGTGTCCAAAGCAGTGGGGGTCTATGTGGTACAGAGAACCACCCCTTATATCCATTGTTTAAGATATTTATTAAAAGAAAATGTTTACAAGCATATGTTTAGCATGGCACAAGATTGAAGCATGGAAGAACAAAATAAATTGGTAAGAAACACAAATCCTCTGTCCCTTCCTCTATACACCCTATCTGATTGTAAAATATTTTTATCTTAGGTGTTGTAGTTCTCTAAATATCTTCCATTTCCTTGAAACTTGCTCCCAGCTCTTTAGGCCAGCTGCATAGTCCAAAATGGCTGCCTGCTCCCAACAGACAAGAGGTCTGTTCAGCTCAGCATCCCACAGGAAAAAGAAACCAACCTCCCCTTCCAAGGAAGTTTTATTAACTCTCTGTCTCCACTCCTTGACCAGGTCATGCCAGGTCGAAAAAGAGTTTCCTCCAACCCATTCCTGGAGATTGTATCTGAGGCTGGTCTAGCCGAAAGCCCTCCAAACTCTGTTTCCTGTCTGGGGGGTAGGGAAGCTTATCCATCCCATTGTCTTTCCTGCTGGAGCCATTAGTATTTGTAAGAGGGTGAGCTGATGTGCCAGTGAATGGACTTACTCCTCTGACTAGAGGGAAAAAAGACTGGTAAAACACAGAGGGAAGGCTTTTGCTGCCTGCCAATCCTCCAGGAGACAATGCATTTCTCCACAGCTGAAATGCAGCTCTGCATACTGCAAGGAGGGACTTCCTGGAGAAGCATGGGGAAAAGAAGGTCCTGATGTTGATGGAAAACCCCAGTCTGTAGTTTGTGAGAAGCTTAAGATGAAGTGCAGGAAGTGCTACTTGCTCAACATCCAGCCCGAGGAAGAACTATGGCAAGCTCAAAAGTTTACCTCCTATCTTGTGATTATTTTCCTAAGTGTAATAAAGCACCATCCTTCTGTTGTTTCCTATTTTTTCTAGTGGACCAACATGGCAACCTATGAGTTCTTTCTGCAAAAACATGTTACCTGTGTGTTGAATTCTTACATTTTCTTTACAATGTACCAAGGAGAATAAGCATTTCATCTGTATAGACACATGTAAATGCGACACACTTTTAGAACTTGTGTGTTTCCCTCAATACAGATTACAGGAACAGACTTCTCCTTCACATGTTTGAGAGATAGCAGGAGGAAGATATGTCTGAGATTTGTACATGCTTAGGTTTTTTTTTACCAGACATAAAATAACAAATCTTGTACATGCTGTTGTTACATTTCGAAACTTGGAACTTTTGTACAGCCCCTGTGTGAGCAACAGAACAAAGTTTGAGTCCAGTGGCACCTTTAAGATCAGTAAAGTTTTATTCAAGGTATAAGCTGTCATACACAAACTGTATTTATTATAATTATATTTACATTATCCATAGGACATCTAATTTATTATCTAGAATTTATTTTCATGATTTCATATGCAGATTGCAAGGAAACAAGTATTTTCCATACAATAAAACTGTTGTTAAATTCCAAACATAAGTTCATCTGGAATTAACATCATCTATGTGCTTCACACAATTTTTTACAAAACATAGGTACAAAGAATGGGCAAGATGGAAGCAGAGAAAAGAAAGGGAGATTAGAATATGCAACACTAATGCATTATGTATGAAGTGGTATCTGTATAAAAGTGGACATTATTGTTACAAGCAGAGGGATTTTTCCACCTCCCGTTTTTTTGTAAAGAGAGGGTGGGGAGAAATATGATAAACGTTAAGGTAGGGAAAAAAATAGGGAAAGCAAGGGGGGAAGGTAAGCCTTTTTAAAAAGGAAAGAAGTATGGCAGACATCAGGAAAAAGACAATCTCATGGGTATGAAAAAAATAAAAACACACATACACAAAATGGGATGGCAAACTTAAAAAGAACAATAAAGTAAGAATAAAGGTGGAGGTTCCAGAATGACATGACAGCAGCTTATTATTGAGCCCCAGCCTCTCTCATCCAAGCCCCAAGAGCGACACCAAAGTGTTCCCTTTGACATTCCACTATAAACGGATGCAGTCTAACTTCCAGATCTCTGCTTCCAAGGAGGGGAGCCCAGCAAGCTGCCAGCATCAGTGAGAGGGAGCAGGCCATTCATCATCAGTCCTCTTACGACCACTAGAAATGGGGATTCTAGGCTCCTTCCTCCAGAGACTTAGTTATAGTAAATAAATATGCAGCCATAATTTCTAACTAATAGCCATAGAGTGATCAACAAGTAGATCCGCAAAATGCAATCAGCAACAGCTACAATTTAGGGTTCTGCAAACCCAAAGGATACACTGAGCTTCATAAAAACTAGGAAGGTAATCTGGGAGTAACCTCCCCCAGGTTAATAGCAACCCCCCAGTTAAGTTCAGATGGGCACCCTGAGTCACCATTTGCAACCCAAGAAGTAATTCAGACACTGGTGGCAGAAGGCGCAGGAGAGGCTGAAGTTGCAGAGGAAGGCAAGCCAGAGCTGGTGCAGAGCATAGTCAACAACAGTGGTGGAGGTATGGGGTGGGAAAGAAAACTAGTGGTGGGGTGATAGGGAATCCCCCCTCCCCGACTCTACCAGGGTCCCTCCCTGCAACATTATTATTGTACACTGCTACTCTGTCAACCACTTCAGAATTTTATTTCATTAATCCTCACAACATCTTCGTTGGTTATCAAACTTGTCAGGGCAAAAAACAAGATAACATGGCAAAATCCTAGGTGAAGGGATTAGGTGGTAACATACTGCATGGCCTGCAAATATAATGGGCTGCTGTGGCCCTATCTCTGTAGCCTGGGGGAAGGAGACAGATGTGGTAGGGATGCCTACAAAGAATTCTCCTTTATCAGCCCTACAGATAAAGGTGATAAAAGGAGGTATCAACAAGTAGACATGAAGTGCAACAAACTACTAATGGACTAGAAAAGAAAAAACAAACAACACCCCCCCCAAAAAACCCCATTCCTAAGGAAGTACTAGAATTAGAATAGCAGTGAGGGCTACATCCTAATCTAAATGGTCATTCTCTAAGACACACCGAAGACTTTGCTTTGGCCTAACTAACCATGCATTCAGGAGCCTATGGTAAGTGGATTCATCTCTAGTCTCAAATAATTCTGAGCTATTTTGTCAGTTCCAGACAGTTCCTGATTGATGAAAACGATAATAAAAATTACCTGCTTTTTAAGTCAATTATTTTTTTTAATCTTCAAAAACACTTGTGGCTCAATTAATAATAATTTAATATTAGATATTCTACAATACTGTCTTTGCTATGTTCAACGCTGCCAACAGGTCCGAAGAAGAATGACTGTCCTTTTAATGAAGATTTAATGTGTGGAAATAGGTAAATGTAGCTGTTTATGGTATAGAGGTAAACAGCATCTGGTAAACAGGATGCCATTAAGCCTCTACAGAAATAGGACAGGTTTTTGCCCAGGCAGCTGGCAACCCTAGCTACATCTCACACTTTCACTTGAAAGAAAACTAGAGGGTGTTTTTTTTTTTTTTATCAGTGTTTCTCCTCTTGACCTTAAAGAACTGGAATCTTATATGAGGAGAGGTACTCCCTAAAACTGTACTTGAGCTATAAAAGGCTTTCTAGGTCAGAACACTTGAATTCATAGCGGGTGTTTCTGATGGAGAGGGCAAATAGACTTTCTTGAGTATATTCTGATAAAAGACATCTGATAAGAAAAAGGCAGCCACATTCTGCATCTGCAAAACACCAACTACGTCCAAATATAGTAGCACACAGAGCCCATAGCTATAATTGATTCTAAAGGCTATAACTATATGGATGATGATTGCCAGGTTGCTTTCCTTTGCCCTGATTTAGGAAAATTCCAGTTTATGAATAAGATATAAATGACTTTTTAAAAACCCCACATTACTGGCACAGATACTGCATTAGCTTCCAATGCAGTGTTTGAACAACAGGGGAAAGCATAGCTCAGCAGTCTGACATATACTTTACATGCAGAGGATCCCAAAAGATCCTCTTGGCCATAAGAATAAACATTTTAAAAGGGGGTTAGATAGATTCATGGAGGATAAGTCTGTCAATGGCTACGAGCCATGGTGATTGAGGGGAACCTCCACATTCAAGGGCACTAAGCTGAAAGGATATGAGATAGTAGAGTTAGGAGAGACCTCTGCCTAAGACCTTGGAGTACAGATGTCCTTGTAATGAAACCAACTCAGCCTGCATAGAAGACCACAGTGCAAAAAACAACCCCCCCCAAAACACCCCCCCCAAAAAACCGAGACTTGAGATCGGAAACTTTCACTCAACATAATGCAACTAAGAGAATACTCTTAAGCATGACTACTGAAAAGTAATTCCGTTTTATTCAGTGAGGTGTGCTCTCAGGAAAGTGTTGTTAGGATTCTGGCTAAGCCAGTTTAAGCACCAGAATAGCATTCAGGATTGTCATAGATGGAAGGATTAATGATCTTTTATATTATTATTTTTGCTGCAAAAATAGCCATTTAACAATAAAATGCAATTAAGAATGGGATATTTGCAATATCTTAAACTTAGACAAGATTGTCTTTCATAGCCAAGAAAAATGGTACCTAACTAAACCAGTAACACAGAAACGATTATTTGCCTCCTTTTGTCTGATTACCTAAAATATGTTTTAATCAGAAGTATTTTACAAGTGTCCAGATAGTCTTACTATAGTTATCCTGTTAAGTAACTCATAGTCTGGGATGCATTTTTTAAAAAAATTCTGCCATCTACTTACTCACAAATTATGCAAATACACTTCACACGTCACTGCTAATGGACTTGGATAGGTGTTACTCTTTGAAATCATAGTTATATTCCTCTATAGGCATTGAAGTTTCATTACCATTGTGTGGGAATGTATTCCCACAACACATGAATGTGATAAAAATGGAAAAATACTTAGCCAAATTAAGTTAGATGAAATTTTTCCATTGCCTTTCCCATTAATTCTACTTAGGTTTTTCATTTTCATATTATTAGTAATAAAGGGGTCAACTGAGAAGAAAATATATGGTTTCTGCAACATGTACAAAGATTTTATCAAAGTTAACAGAGATTTATATACCTAGTTGTTCTGAATTGGCATGTATAAAATAGTTTATTGTCCAAATTAAGAATATTGTTTATCTTGTACAGAGAGAATATTTTACAGCTTTAACGATCTAGTAAAACCTCATTGGTGACTGACTGAAGAATGTTGTTATTTCAAATAAGACTAGAATCTTAATTCAACTAGGACTACCAATTCCACAAATAAAGCGTCCTGGAAAGAAACAGAACCCAGGAATGGAATAATTTCAAAATCAATACAATGTTAAAGTAACAGATTGTATTCCATTCAGTTTGGTGTAGTGGTTAAGTGCGCGGACTCTAATCTGGGAGAACCGGGTTTGATTCCCCACTCCTCCACTTGCACCTGCTGGATGACCTTGGACAAATCATAGTTCTGGCACAGCTGTCCTTGAAAAAGAGCAGTTTCTGTCAGAGCTCTCTCAGCCCTGCCTACCTCACAGGGTGCCTGTTGTGGGGAAGGGAAGGAGTTTGTAAGCCGCTCTGAGACTCCCTTGGGTAGTGAAGGGTGGGGTAGAAATCCAATCTCCTCCTCCTCTTCTTCTTCTTCATGAATGCTGAACCACCAACGCATTCATATGAAATAAGGCTCATTAGATACCAGCTTGTAATTCTATTATCAGACTCCCACAGCAGACCACCAGCAAAGTGGTTTCAATAGATCTAATAAGCTATAACTGCTGAGTTTTCACCCAATCTTATCCTTCAGTATTTCTTTTTAAAGAATTTTATTTTTCATGGGGGGGGGTTTTGGGCTGTGACAATCCCCTACCCAACTGTTGTGCTGACACTGGAGGCACTGCAGAATTTCAATAACCTGATCTAAGTATCAGATTCAACAAATCCAATATGATGGATCTCCATGAACATTAGAATATGCTCTTTCAATATTTTTTTTAAATCAACATTAAGCAAGTTTTCATTACATTAATGCTGGCCTGTCCAAAACCTATCAAGACTTAATTAACTGAGCAGCACCTGGTATGCCTGTGTATTTGTCAGCATAATGACTGCAAACAGATCACTGAGTAGACTCTGGTCAACTTTTCATCAACCATTGCATGAACTAAAGTTCATAAAGTTGCCAACAATATGGGGGGGGGGGAGTGTCCCATCCACTTAATAGAGGCTTGATAGGATGGGTTAGTTGGTTTTTACCTCTATGACATAAAAAACCTTCAGCCAATCCAGTTATTAAACGGTGACACTCCTGAGTAGCGTCCTCTTTAGCAAACTTCTTCAAGAGTTCTACCTGAGCCTATATTAAAGGGGCAGGATATTTTTTCTCCAGACTGTTGGCAACCCTGAAAACAGCATACAATTAATGTACAAGCCAAACCCAAAGTTTTCTCCCTAGTAAATGATTAACACTTTTTCTTGTTAAATTTTACTTTTCTATAAGTCACTTATCAAACCCTTTTTAAAAGAGGCTGTTCCATTTTCTCCAAACATATTCACTTTAACAACTTGTGTTTATTAATGCTAGTTTTATGAGAATCTTCTACATCCTCTTGGATTTCCTAGTATGGAGTGGGATGTGAAAGAAGATATTAAATTTATCCAAGAACTTGCAGACATATAGAACATTATTGAGCTTTTTGTCATTTATTCAAACATATTTTTAAAACATATAGTTCAATTCTGAGCAGCATTAAATAATGCTGTTTTTCCTTTAGTTCTTCAGTGATCTATTCTTTCAAAACTACTTTGGTAATGCTTCTGCCCTAGTGCCTGACAGGCCATCAGCCCTCAAGCAAGTGAGTCAGGCCCATGCCTGCTCAGAAGCTGGGGGTGGGGGGAACTGTTTTGGTTGAGGGAAACCCACTCTTCCTCACAGGGATCCCTCGCTGCTCCTCAGCTCTCTCTCACTTTCCCTTCAGTAGCATCACCTCCTCCTGGATCTTTGCCCCCTCACCAGTTTGGTGGCAGCAGGAGCATCAGGCTGGAGTTGCTTCGGAAATATTAGTGAGGCAGCCAGGTAGGAATGAAGGCAATCCTTTATCTCTGAAACAAATGCAAGCTTTATTCTACTGGTGCAACTGTAGAAAGTATACTGGTTATGGAATTATGGTGTAGACCAGGGGTCATTTCATAGAAAAAGAGATGCAGGAGCTTATTAGCATAACTCATTAGCATAACTTATTTGCATATGCCACACCCCCTGACATCACCGGAAGTGTGTCAGAAGGCAACACCCACTGCTCAGGCTCCACTGGACTGTTTTGGATTGCTAGATATTGGGGGGAGGGGGAACATGCAGATCTGTCTTTGCAGAGGAGGGAGAGCTTGTATTTGAATAAAACCTGGGTCTTAAAAGTGCCACTGGACTGTTTTGGCCGGGGGTGTCCCTGGGTCTGTGTTGGCCGGGGGGGGGGGGAGCTCTGCAATTTACCTGGCTGCTTCTTGCTCTGACTGAGGGCTGCTGGGAGCAGGGGGTGGGGCTTGTTGCATGTGCCCGCCCCCTGGGCTCTTTACTGCCGGAACTCCGCTCCTGTTCGCTCCTGCAGGAAATGACCCCTGG
>NW_015168693.1:29920-48816 GCF_001447785.1 Gekko japonicus
GAGTTCTACCTGAGCCTCTTCATTATCAATTTGATGTTTTAAAGTCTCTTGTAGTCTATTAATGAACTCAAAGTAGGGCTCAGTGACTTTTTGTCTGATACTTGAAAAAGTCTGCAACGGCTTGCCAGAGGCTGGAACTCGCTGAAAAGCTCGAAAGGTACAACCAGAAGAGACTTCTAGGGTAGCTGCAGGCAGGAGTATCTGCTGGATGGCTTGAGCAAAATCCCCATGGCCATAAAGTTGTGCAGCTGTATAGGCACCATCAGAGGCTCACCCCCGGACAAGGCACTGTTGTTGGAACTCACTATCCCATACCACATATTGAGCTGGAGATAGAAGTATGCGGCATGTTATTTTCCAGTCTTCTGGAACTAGTGTGTGATTACTTATTAGAGCCTCTAACATTCCTTGGACATAGGTACTCTGTAAGCCCATGTCCCGAATTCCCTTGCGCAATTCTGTTAAAATGGGGTAAGAAAGGGGTTTGTATTCAACAATATTATTGCCAGCCGCATCTTGGTCTCCAGTGAGATGCACTGGGCACCCAGACAACATTTCAGAAATCTCTTTAATTTCCTCTAAGGAAGGGTTCTGATTCTTTAAGTGATCCATAAGAACACTTCTTGGAGTGGGGTGTAGAGGCGGAAGATAATTCTTCTGCTTATCAGGCGGATCCGTCAGCGACGGGCTCCATGGAGTGGGAAGAAGGTATGCTTCTAAGGGCAATGGTACTGAAGGCAGTGTTGGTGCTGAAGGCAGAGGGGGATAAAGCACAATAGATGGTGGTGGTTTGGGTAGAACTAATTGAGCCCCCTGGCAATAAGCAGGAGGGCCCTCTTCACTGCATTTAAGAGAAGCCAGAGAAGAGACAGGCACTATAGCCTCGACCGCAAACCTGCAGATACCAGGAATGTAACACTTCCACGGGAGCCCGAGGCTCAGCGTGAAAAGTCTTCCCAATCTTTTCCCAGTCCCTAAGTTTTAGGGAACCCTCCTCAGGGTACCAAGGGCATTGCTTCTGAATTTCCAAAAGCAGTTGGGTAAGGGACCGGCCGGCCTTCTGGGCTAGGAACTGTAGTTCTTTCAAATGTTTCTGCTGTGGCAGTGTTAATCTTCCACCCATACTCACCAATGAAGGGGTCGTGAAAACACGACGAGGAGTGCACTCAGGGGCCTATGCCAGGCATTGGTGAGATGGAGCCTTTCCTGGAGAGGGGAGGTCCCTGTCCGGGCGCCACTTGAAGGCTTGAGGGTTCAAGAAAAAACACAGGACACACAGATCTGCCGAAGCTGTCTGACCCGGACTGGCCCAGCAGCGTTTTATTTCACTCTCCCCTTTTCCCTCCCCCCCTGCCCTGTATATTGAAAAGCTACAAGCAGACTGTAGGATAACAGGATGCTCTTAACAGAATGTTCTCTACCCACAGCTCACCATCTTATCTTTACCCGACTCTAGCCAAGTTTCTTCTATCAGTGGACTCAGCAGATGTAACTGCGCACTACTGCCCAATCTCCCTGTGGGAACATAGAACTCCGGGCATGCCTCCAGAGGTTCGCTGTCCCCACAATACTTTGTTGGGAAATCTTCATTGCATGTAATTAAACTTTCTTCACATCACTCAAGAACTGGAACTTAATACTAGCCCGGGCTGCTAATATTTTAGCTGAATGATGCTTAAAGATACATCAGTTGCTTCCAAAGGACTTTTTAAAAGGAAGGTTCAACAGGATCTTCATGGTGAAACCCCATTTCTCCTTCTGACTCAGGCAACCACCAGTCTGTTGTACTTTGCTGCCCATAGTTTTGTTTTAAAAGGCATAGAGGTCACTAGGTCTGAATGTTTACTCTTCCCCCTTACTCAAAGTTGATCGTACTTGCCCCAAATAATGACATTTAAGAATTAAGAGCAGCATTTGGGAGCCTTGTTTATTGAGGCATTTTAAAAGGGTTTTTTAAAAAATAAAATAAAAACAATTATGCCTTAGAGTAATCACAACCTTTCCCGTGTGGGAAACACTGTCCCACTTCTCAGTAAGCATGGAAAGGTCAGTACTTACTTACTTACAGGGAAGTTTGCAAGCAATGCAGCCACAGTAATCTAGCTGGGATTTGGAAAGGTTGCTGGATGGTTTGTACCTCGTGGCCTGTTTTGGAAAAAGTAGTACTAGAAAGCACGTGCCATTATCTCACCATGAGGAACGCCAGGCTGCGTACTGCACTGTATTCTCATAACAACTACCCTGTCCTGAGAAGTACGAAGAGTCAACCAGCCAACAAGACCCAATCTTGCATAGCAGCGTGACGGCTGGATTACCACACTGGCTCTTCAGAGTGAAGCAAGGCAGACACGGCCACACCATTCAGCGAAATCTTAAATTCACTGACTACCTGGTAAAATTGCTATAGCCTCCAACGTGATTACAGATTAGACAAACGTGGCTAATGAGTCACAATTTTACCGCCGCACTGAGCGGGTCCGAGGCAAACCCAAGGATACGCCTCGCCCCCTTCCATGCTGCCACGTTCCAATCGATCACTTCAGCACGGCGATCATCACGACTACGGGCAGACGCCGCGTCGAAGGTGGTTCCTCCTCCCCGTGCCCAAGGCGGTCCCTCTGTGTGCCTCTCCTCTCTCGTTCGATTGGTGGGTATAGCTGCCATTCGGCTGTCGTAACAGGAGCTGGGCGAGCGCGCACGCCCAGTCGGGCCGGCCGAGTGGGTAGTGGTAGGGGAGGCTTCGGCGACGAGGACGTCGCCTCTGTCGCGCCAGCCCCGCCCCTTGCCCTCGTGAACGCGCCCTGCCGCTCGCCTCTCTCCCTCGGCTGCCTTTTCCTCCACGGTGCTGCCTGACAGGAGGCGACATGGCCCCGCGCAAGAACCCTAAAAGCGGCAGCCCCGCACCGGGAGCCCGGAGAGGTCGGTAACGGCCGCATGGTGCCCACCGAGGCCTATACGGGAGGGAGCGGGGAGAAACACGCATCCCGCCTTTTCCGCTCTGTGGGGAAAGAAACGTGGGGGGTCCCTCAGTGCTGTTTGTGGAGAAGACTCGTTGAGGGGAGGAAGGTGGAGGTTGGGTTTGTTTTTTTTTGCTTGCCCCCGTCGTCGTGCTTTTGAAATCTGGCGCTGCGGAGTTCAGTTTCTTCTCTCCTGCCCAATCCCAGCGCGCCAGGAGTGGCTCCTCTTCACCCCTTTCCCCTCGGCTTCGGTCTGGTCCCCTCTAGTTGTGGAGTTTAAAGAGGAGAAAATAGAACCCGAGATTTCGTCTCCCGGCGTTGCAGAGCTCCAGCTGCAAGCTCTCTAATCCCTCTACCTCTGACCTCCTCCTTGAAAACACACAGGCATACACCACCAGCCCTGCTTGGTCTCTTTCTCCTCCCACTCTGTACACAGTTCACATCTCTCTTCGCTGAAGGGCAAGGGCTGCTTGGAACAGGTTCCGCACTTACTGGAGGGGGACGTTAGAGACCCATGCTGAGTGATGTACGTGCATATGTGAATTGCATCCTTTCTCAACCCCCCCTCCCCCGCCCCCCGTTAGATTCCTACAAAGTCATAACAGTGTGAATCCATTCCCAGCCTAGCTGGGGTCACCTCCAGGATAGTGCAGGAGAGCTAATGCAACCTTTTCATGGGGGCTTGTCACCCTGCAAATCTGTAACACTTTATGTCCCATGGGAAAATTACTGTGTTTGATCAGAATAAAAATCTAATTCTCTGTCAAAGCTCTCCAAAGGTACTTGTGCAGAAATCTGGCTATTAGATGCTCTTTGGTGATCACTACTTTGCTATGCGATTGTTTGTTTGATGCATCCTGAATTAAATAGTTAACTACTGGGAAAAATCTGTGTAGATTGTTGACTTTAAAGTGCTGTTGTGCCATCCCATCTTTCTCCCTTGTGCCCCCCCCCCAGTATTGTACATGATAGAAGCCTTTTTTGTCAGCTGATGGGGCCTTAGCTACCAACTTCACAGAATCATGGCATCTCCTCCAAGTAGTGGATCTAGAATCCCTTTTCTTGTTAGGTATGGTAATTTTTTGTTTGCTATTTAAAGAACATTAGAGATAGGAAAATACTTTCTTTTCTGTTTTCTTACACTGCTGGTAAAATTAAGACTTTCTGCTTCCAGGATTGGATTAATGATTTAATATGGCTTTCCCCTAACACAATCAGTCTCAGGGGAAAAAATTGCCCCCATGAAATAAAAATACATTGCATTGTATCATGGCAGTCGTTCAGCCAAAATCCTGCCCATTTGTGCTTTTATGCCAGATGTTTGTAACCGCTGTGTGATTTAGCAATAGTAAAATAAGATTGTTGACAGGTATTGCTACTTGTAAGAGTAAATCTGTTGTGAAGGAACATGCACAGTAAACTGGTATCTCACAGCTCATTCACTGACACAATAGTTTGGAAGTATAATTGCTTTTTGTTAAGCTAGCATCTAGGTGTGTGTGTTTTAACCATTTTAGACCTCAAGACAAGGTACTGTTCAGGTAGTCTGGTTGCTCTCTATAAGAATTTGTAGAAGATTAACTCGTTGCCTATTTAGAATCTTTTTGTTTGTTCTGTTGGTCTGATGACATGAACATCTTTTGTTTGCTGTTCTGCTGGTCGGAGGATTGTGAATTACAGGGTGTAGTTCAGTTATATAAGTTGTGAAATGGGAGTAGTAGAGGCTATGTGGATACCACTTCGTGAGGAGGCAGTGTTGAGGAGAGGATTAAATATTTTAGGATTGTGTAATGAGGGTGGTTTGCTGGCAGAACATTTAACAGTTTGTTATGTGAACTGATACAGGGCAGCTTCATTCTAAAAATGTTATAGATTTATTTAGAAATACTGGCTTTTCATTACGCTGTGCTGCTCTGGCCAACAAAGAAGTTAAACTATCAGAAAAAGAAAGTTACAACTTTGTGGTCTGGCAGCATCAGGTTTCATGTAAAACTTTTAAAGTATCTTCACTAGATTTTCCAGCAAGAATTGTAACTGCTGCCTTGATGATAAGGTACTGTCTGTCTTTGTGTTTGGTCACTCTCTCATCTTTCCTAAAGTGTTTACGTGTCAGGCCATGAGAAGAGAGTGAGGTAGGACCAGATGGTTTACATCTGCTGGTTGCATTTGAGTCAGCCCCCTCCCCTTCTTCCTCTCTACTTGCATTTTCTAGTAATGTGTGTTCCTCTTGAAACTTGCAAAATGCATTCAAAATAAATAGAAAATTCTTTATATAATAGGAGGCCACACCTGATAAGAAGTTATAAGTAGCTCTTGTAAGTATTTGGCTCATTTTAGCTTGAATGGTCTCCAAGTTTTCCCCCAAACCATATATTTGAATAGTTGAAAAAAGTGGCTTTAAAAAGGCTCCAAAACATCATGATAATGTAAACAAGTCTTTTATGAAAATGTTATTTCAATTAAATATTCTTGATTGATGTGTAAGTCCCATACATTACATGGGAGTTTAATTTATGAATAATCGTGTGTTATACTAAAGAATACTCCTATTGATGAACAGGGCAAGCTTAAGCAGAGTTGCACCCTTTACCCTTCTAAGCGCATTGATTTCAGTGGACTTATAATGGCGTAACTCTCTGTAGAATTGCACTAGAAATGGTGTATGTTAGCTATTTTATTTTATCTTGCAGTGGAAAATGTGTTCCCCCCCCTTTGAAAATGCTTGTCAGTTTCCAATATGTTAGCATGTAAATTCTTATGGGACAACAGGAAGTACTATCTGCTTTAAGGAAATGTTGAGCCCAATCCTAGTGGTTCAGAAGTAAACCCTATAGACTTCAATGCTGCTGTGTCCAACATAGCATCCTTAGAATGATGGTCTTGCAGCACATTTATTTGAAAGCAGGTTGCAGAACATTTATTTGAAAGCTGGACTTACTCTAAGTAAGAATTGTTGCCTTGATATATGTTTATCACAAGGTGAGGAATAATCTTCATTTCTTTCACTTGCTATGGAAAACTGCATATTCATGCTTATACTTACCTCTTGTTTCACTTTAGCCAGGTTTGTGCTTGCTCTGAGAGCCTGTATGAATGCTGACAATGGAATGTGTCTTAATAGCTATGTAACTGTAAGGTTTTAGAATGTGATTCAGTATAGTGCCTCAGCCCTTTTACTAGTTTAATTGATAATGGTTAGGGTGTAGGTAAACAGTTACTGTTTGACTTTTTGTGTATTTGATAGCGTGGGGAGAATGATGACTTCTCCCAACTGAGTAAACTTAGGAGTTCTTCGTGGATGACTGCCAGAATGGGGTAGTGAATGTTATTTAAAATAGGAAACATTGTTCACAACAGTCAGAGAGATGGGATTTCTCATTTCTGTGGTGGTGGTGATGGTGGAAATGCAGTCTTCAGGCTTCTTTATGCATTCATATTGTTAAAAATCTAAACTAAAATATTAAAGGCATAAATATGACAGTACAGACATTTGAAAACGTACATATGGGTATGTTCATCATACAGTCAGGACCATCTGTTGTGTTAATCCTAAAATTTGTGCTAGTATAATGAGGATCAAAAAGTAAATTAAATTTGGATACACCTCCTAACTTAATTACATTCACTTTCTAATTCTTACTTGTTTTTAATAGCTTCTTCATTTTAAAGTGACAGTAATGACTCATGTATCTGATATATTTTACTTGGATCTGAAATACAGTGGCTTTTGTATAGCTATCAGCTTAATCTAATAATAATCCTCATCATGAGGCTGCTGAAGGTGTTCATTTGTAGTGAAGCAATTTTGCTCTTGAGGCATAAATATTTCATAATTGTGCCAGCAGCTTTCAGGGGTTGATAACTTTTGATAATAAAGGCCCAATCTGTCCTATCTCCTGCAGCATCACAATTTTTGTAGTCTTAGGTTCTTCAGATTCCTCAGTGATCCCTCCTTCCTGTCCTGTTTTAATTGATGTTTTTATGTTTTTGTATGTGCACTTTAACTTTGGTTTTAATTGTGTGCTTTTATTATGTTCTAATGGATTTTAAGATGTTTTTAATATGATAACTGCCTTGACACTGATGAGGGCAGAAAGTCTGGGTATGACTTTAATAAATAAACAATAAATATCAATTCAACAATGCAAAGGGACCAAGAGAGCAATCCTAAGCACGTCTACTCAGAATGTAGTCCCATGTTATTCAGTGGGACTTACTCCCAGTAAACTGTCCTTCAGCTTGCAGCCCAAATCAATCAAATTTGTGTCAAATCCTCTTGCTATATATTCAAGCAGAGCAATGTAGAGTGCATATGCAACCTTAAAGATTCTGTGCATTTCTAGTTTCGTTAGATTGTACAGAATCCTTGTAAGCAAGAGAATTATATGCTAAACCCCATCCATTATCTCTCTGGACAAACATTGATGCTTGCCTCTTTCTCTCACTGCTGTCAGAGAAATCTTCTAAAATGATCTATCTGCCAAAAAGGACATTCCTATCCCTTTGGCTGAGCTTTGATTTCTACATCTCACGTCTTCCATATTTTGAAAAGATTTAAGGTACTTTTAAAAGTTTAATGGGAAATTGTTTAAAATCAGTAAAGACCCTTACCACAATTATGCAAAATAACCTTAAGTGTCCAGTGAATTAGGCAAAAGGGGGGGGAGTTGCACTTGTTTCTTTATCTGCTAGGTAAAAGGAAGAAGGCATTCAGATGAAATGTAAAAAGAGGCATCAGAACAGATCAGTGAACTGTGAACATGTAAGATTGATTCAGATGTCTGCCTTTAGAAATGTGTATATTATCATCAATTTCTCTGGAAACATACTTTTCATAGCTGTGTCACTTGAGTATTACACAGATGTTTATGATCCCTACAGGTTTGCCAGATGGTTTCAATATTGACACAAGCCAACTGAAATCATGATACAAATTGTGTCTACATTATGAAGTAGTACTACCATAATTTGATCCCTGGTTCTAATGGTGCTAGTGCATAATTTGGAGAAGTAAACAGGAAATTGACGTAAAGGTGGGCGATCTGAATATCTTTCGTTTGTTGGTGTGATCAGTGTGAGAAAAGCATATTTGAAGTCACTGTGGTGTTTTGCTTAGTGTATCAGACGGAGCAGGGAGATACAGGTTTGATTCCCCATTCTGCCATGGAAGCTTTGTTGGGTGACCTTGGGCTAATCATTGGGGTGGATCCAACTAATTTTTCCATTCAGTCTCACCTAACTTCCCTCTTTACTGCAGCCCCTGTCTCATATGGCTTTTATCCATGGAAGTCCCGTGACCTCTGTGTCTATTTTAGAACAGATATATTGTGACAGTTTACAGAGTTTTTTCACCTCTGAAAAAAATAAAGTTACTTGTTTTTTCTTATTTCTAGGCATTCAAAATACAAAAGGTGCCATGCTTTAAACTTAATGGCTTATTGGATTCTTCATTATAGGGCATTTATGCAAAGAAGTTTTGCTTGCACCAAGGTGACTGTTTCCTGATGTACATCATAAACTGGTAAAGTGACTGGTTTAAAAACAACAACTGCAGTGACTGATAAACCTGTGTATTTTCTAACAATACTCACTGACTTGCATGGAGATTTATTGTTTGTTTTTGATTTGCAGTGGATTGAGAGAACTAAGTCTAGAAAGTACTTCAGTTTAATGAGTGCCATCATCAGAGTTCTAGACTCCAGCTTCATAATATCTTTTAAACATATTTTTCAGTACTTGGAAGATGCATTGAAAACTTGCAATGTTAAAAATTTGTTCAGCTTCTTAAGTGCTTTTGGTTAAAGATAAATACTACTGAATGGTGTGGTGTCGGAATGGTGTGTCTATCATTGACAAAATGATCCCTCAAATTCTGAAATTGTACTCTAAATACGCATCATTTGTTGAAGGTAGTGAATGCAATAGAAGAAGAATCTGTGAGTGATTAAAGAGTTATTTGTAGCAGAGAATTTGCATTTTAGCATCACTATCTGCCAAAGATCAAAAGAACAGATCTGAAAAGTTCTGTGGAATGGTATCTGGGCTGAGTTTTGACAGCACTGTAGAAGAACGGGGCTACTAATCTCTGGTTCTAGCAGGGCTTCTGAAAGCTGCATGAAAAATAGTAACAGGTATTGCTTCCTACTTCAGAGGCATAGAAGCCTTACTGGAACAAAAGCATGGCAATCACTCATAAGAACAGTTTGTCCAATTGGTGGTGGTTTTGTTGAAGACCTTGGTGGTAGTCTGCATGTCACAGGAATAGGAGGGAGATAGATATGTAAGACAATGCACAGTATTAGATAATTTCATATGTATACTGTGAACATAAACTTTTTAAAGATTATTTTGTTTAAATATAAATAACCTTGACAATAGTTTATATGCTGTGTTTTAATAATTATATCTTATTAATTATTAAACAAATGCTTATATGTATACAAACTATATTTATACATATACAGTGATTTCGATATTATGAAGTTTAACTTAATATCTAAATATGCTGGTTGTCCTACCTACTCTGACTATATGAGAGGAAAGTAAGTATTGCATACTTTTTAGTTTCTCTCCAAATTTCTGTTCTTTTTTCTTAAAGAATAAAATCACCCCCCCCCAGCCCCTGTAGTTTTGAAATTATCAGAAAGTTTACATCTCTGGCAGTGCAGAGAGGGGGCCACTGCATAGCCCAGTGGTCCCCAGCATGGTGCCTTTGAGCACCATGGTACCAGGTGGGACTTGTGGGTGGGGCCAGGTGGGACTTGTGCCCCACAAGGCTTCTCATTGGCCATTTGAGTTTTGACTGGCTGTGCAGATTTTTAAAATGTTGCTTTGGCAACAGCTGCCACCAGAGCACAAAAATCTCAACTATGTGACTGAAGGTAAGCTGTGGCAGTCGTTCTGTGGATGGCTCTGCCTCCTGTGCTCAGCAGCCATTTTATGTCTGCTCCCACCACACTGCCAGAATCCGAGAGGTGCCTGCAGGCTCAAAAGGTTTGGGGACCCCTGGCATAGTTTTTGTCTCTTAGGTTTGGGTCAAGACAGTATTCACCTAGTAGTCAGAAGTAGCAAGCATTTCCTCAGCAGTTCCTCTTTGTTCTACTTATATGTCTCCTATTGTTTATCTTGTAAGGAGTATATGACAGAAGTGGCTGTTTAACCAGCAGTACCAATACTTGGAGTAGAGTGCATGCTGTTTTTTAAACAAAATGTGCTCTATGGTTTTTTATAGTGCATGGTAGAAGCTTATTTTCAGGTGGAGTTTGTAAACAACTTATTCATTATGTGAAAACAGCATATTTAACTAATATGTAGGAGACTTCTATTGAGTAAGGAGGATTATTAAGCTTGTATATAGTTTCTTATAATTGCAGGTATTGGAGAGTAACAGGAGACACTTTGGCCTTTTGCTTGAGCACTTTCTATGCTTTTTTTTCTTAAAAAGGGATGGAGAAACTACATAAAACCTGCTCTGCTGAGTTACATTCTTCCCTCCTTTAGTTGTCTTTGTGGAATGGCACAGCCCCACATTTGTAGTCCCAACTGGTGGAGTGGAGGTTCCTGTTAGGTATTTGTATCTAGAGTCTTAAGGCTAA
Source organism: Gekko japonicus (assembly GCF_001447785.1). NCBI lineage: Eukaryota > Metazoa > Chordata > Lepidosauria > Squamata > Gekkonidae > Gekko > Gekko japonicus. Next base: position 40,473 of record NW_015168693.1, read on the forward strand.
GTACCAAGGGTTCTGAGAAGACAAGTGATACTCCTCTGTACCTTCTGTATTCATTGTTATCCTTTGTGGTTTGATGCTTATTCAAAGTTCCTAAACTAAAGACCCTTAAGGGTGTGTCTTTGGAGTGTTGTATACAGGGGTATGCAGATACTGATTAGTTCAAGATAGAAAAAGGAGTACGACAAGGTTGCATTCTTTCACCTTTCCTATTCAACAAGGTTGCATTCTTTCACCTTTCCTATTCAGCCTGTATGCCAAAACAATCATGAGGAAGTTAGAGCTGGAAGAGTCAAAAATTGGGGTAAAGACTGGGGGAAGGAATATCAAAAATCTTCGATATCCTGACGACACAACCCTCCTCTTGGAAACTAAAGAAGGCCTAGAATACCTGATCAAGAAAATCAGAGGAAAGTGAGAAGTTTGGCCTCTTCCTAAACATCAAAAAGACCAAGTTCATGACTATCGAGAAGAAGAGAAGTGTCAAAATAACAGTTGACTATGAAGAAATCAAATGTGTGGAAGAATTCACTTTCTTAGAATCACAGATCAACCAAAATGGTGAATGCAGTCCAGAAATAAAATGTCGAATCATGCTGGGTCACGCAGCAATGATGAGCATGAATTGAATATGGAAGAGCAAGGACATCAGCCTAGCAACCAAATGCAGATTAGTCTGTGCTATTGTGTTCCCCATAAACCTATGGCTACGAAAGTTGGACCATGAAGAAGCAAGACAGGAGGAAAATTGACTTATTTGAGCTGTGATGCTGGAGAAGGCTCTTGCGCATTCCTTGGACAGCAAAGGTGACGAGCAAGTATTGGAGTGCATAAAATCAGACATGTCATTGGAAGGAAAAATCATACAACTGCGATTTATTTTGGCCATGTCATGTGGAAGAACTCACTAGAAAAAGCAATTATGCTTGGATTAGTAAGCGACAAAAGGAAACCAAGCCGCCAAAGAACACAGTGGCTAGACCCCATAAATATTGACACCAGCCTGAGCATGGAACAACTCAAGAAACAGTACAAGATTGGAAAATGTGGAGAGAGCTGGCCCATAGAATGCCAAGAGTCAGACATGACTGAATGGCTAACAACAACAACAACAACAACAACAAATAATAATACTGGGGTTTATATACTGCTGGTGATGTGCAAAGACAGGATCTTGAATTAGTATCCTATTCTCTGATGTGATGGGCGGAGAAGGAAGTGTGTGAAATTATAATGGGTTCCCTCTCATCACCAGTTTAGATAGTCATTTACCTAGGACAGCTATTTTGCTTTCTTTTGTGTCAAGAGAGACAGGGCCTAGCCGCAGGGATAACAATATTCCAGAAACTACATTCCTTTGATTCATCACCACCACAGCCCTATTTTTTTCACTGACTCAGTTCCATCAGCATAGTGACATCACTACACTGTCATAACTGGGAGTTATATCAGCACAAAAAATGTGGCTACAATCCTGTTCTCATCCAGTTGTCATAACTCAATGATATATTTGCACCACTAGTTTTTTGTGCTGTCAAGTCACAGCTGACGTATGGCTACACTGTGGGGTTTTAAAGGCAAGAGGCCAAGAGTTTGGGGGCAAAAACTGGCAGCTCATGTAGGTCAGATTGCCTCTGCTGCTCATCTACTGTCCATTCCTGTACTTATTCTGATGCCTACCCTTGCACACCTACTTTATACAATGTGGTGGTGGAAAGGTGGTCAGTGAACAAATTATTGGTTGGCTAGAAAGGATGCAAGCTGAGGAGGTGGGGGGAGGAACATGGCAAAGGGGGGGGACATGAGAGGAGACCAAGATGGAGGACAAGCCAGTGGTGGCAGTGAGGAAGGGGTAGGGAGCACATGAGTTTTCCCTTTCTCCATGATTCTTTGTGAGTCCTCACTTCTTGTATTGGAATAGTTAAAGATAGTAAACAATAATAAACATAATCCCCTTTTTTGGTCTTTTTTTCCTGTCAAGTCATCTTCCCCTGTTCCACTCATGATTCTTCTTTCAAAACTTGTATGTCTAGCTTTGTTCTCCAGAAAGGTTGTGCGTGATTTTTATTCACCTAGAGTAAAAAATTATTATTAAATTACATCGTATATTAAATTTATTTATATTAAATTTGGAATATTCAGGATAGTATTTGGTTCAGTCTTCTTTTCTTTTTCCTCTGTATAATTTCCGGAGAGTTTTCACATTCTCTATATATCAGAAAGCAGCAAGGCACAAATAATGTTACTCAAATGATGTCACAAACTGATCTTCCTTTCCTTCCATAGGCCCTTATCTCTATCACTGCCCCTTCATACCTCAGTGCCCACTCTTCTCATAGGTTCCTTTGTGTTAGGCTAGCTAACAGAAAGCAGCAAGGCACAAATAATGTTACTCAAATGATGTCACAAACTGATCTTCCTTTCCTTCCATAGGCCCTTATCTCTATCACTGCCCCTTCATACCTCAGTGCCCACTCTTCTCGTAGGTTCCTTTGTGTTAGGCTAGCTTTAGAAATGTTCTCTCAGCATGTATATAATGATTTTTTTTTCATTTTCAAATAGTCACTGTTGAAAGCACCTAGGAGATATAGGTAGACTATGCTTTCTCCTCAGAGTGTCTTGTTCTTCAGTCGTGGAAATATTTGGGGCAGGAAGGTATTTATATATAAACTTGTGTACCTTCTTTTTCTGCAACATTGGACCTAAAGCATTTTGCAGATTTATGTATATATTTTTCTGCCAGCTAAAAATTACAGGAAATGTATTCATCTATTTGAGTAGCTTTACATTTTTTTATATTCCATTCATTGTATTTATGTTATTTCTATTCTGCCTCCCTCACTGGTGGTTTATATACTGGTGAATTACACAAGAGTGAGTCAATACAATCAGCAGGATGAGACATGCAGTAAACAATGAAATAGGATTTGGGTTATAGAACCAACCAGAAATCTAAAAGACAGACCTGAAGCAAAGCATAAATTGTGAAATACCAGGTGATTACTTACACTGATGCATTTGAAATAGGGCACTAAAAGCTGTGACTGGATTGAGCAGACTTTAAGCTTGCCGAAAATCAAAGCAAAGGCTTACCCCATTCTTCCTGGTGCCTGAAGGCTACATTGGGAAATACCTTTTACTTACATGGTTTTGTGTTGAGTTATTTGAAAGTGAGGCTCTTGCTTGTAGAAATTAATGACTTATAAGTTAAAATAAAGAAAATAGATGATAAATGCAAAAGTCTCAGTGTAATGAGAAAATGGTGACTGCAGAAATGTGATTGTTTACCATTTATTTATTTGTGCACTTTGAACCTGCTTTTCTTCACTCAGCGTCAGAAACAAAAACCTATTAAATGCCATGATTATTTAAACCCAGGTTATTTAGCAACAGTTCCACCTGCCATTAACAAACTAAACCACATGGTGTGGAGGGAGAATCCAGGCAGTAACTGCTCTGCAGTTGATGACAGTTGCTATCCAGGTCACTTCCTTCTTTCCAGGAGACAGCGAGGAGTGCAGGGATATTTGAGATGTCCTCCTTTGCCAAACTTATAGGATAGCTTTGGCCTCACCATTGACCTCAGCTTTTCGCTTTCTACGATCCTTTCTCTCCCTTCTTCACCCTGTGATATTTTTAAAAAAGAATTCTCTTTAACTGAGCTATTTGCACCTCAGTTGAGGCTGAGACTATGGCTGAGAGAAACTCTTCTGAAGAAGCCTTTGCTTTCTCAGCAGAGGAGCTCATGGAAATTTTGCCAGAGCCTCAATGCAGGAGTGCTTTGTGCACAAACAACTGGTCAGAAAGGAGTGGTCAAGTTCCAGGGTTGAAACCTTCAGACATAGTGCACTTGTCACTTTGTCTTTGATGCAGTCTTCCTGAGAGCATTCTAAAAGGATGCTAATGGCCACTTTCATTGCCAAATCAGTGGTGCAACTGGTGTGCCCTGAATGGGATCTATAATCAGTTCAGTACAGGGTAGCTGTTATTGCCACGGAACAGGAGAGTAAATTACCCTCTGTCTCCAAAATACAGGGAATGACCTTATCAGTCTCCCTGCAGGCAATATAATAATGGTTGTGTCATTTTGTGGCCCAATAACTGGCCCCTAGAGCTACGGAGGAACAGACATCTATCACCAGAAGAGTGGGGGAGACTCCACCAAAGTCTCTCTCAATCTTTTATCTGGCCAAAATCCTCCATAAGCTTATTTAGTTCAGTTTGCCCCTTAAAGGATACAGATATCAATGGCTGCAGAAGCCTTGATGATCAGCAGGGAGCAGCAAAGATAGCCTAGCCAATCAGGCAGTCAGAAAATTCTATTAACCCAGTACTTTGTCTACTTTATGCATGTAATCCAGATCTCCCATTTGGGGTTTACTGCTTGAAACACGGTATTGAGTTTTTTCACAGGCAGGAAGGAGGGGAACTGTCTGAGAGAGGAGAAGCCAATGAAAGCTTGGCCCAGGTATGTTTCCTCAGGAAAGTGTTCCCTATTTAATTACCAGATCACTGAGAATGTTAGTGCTTCTTGGATCCCCTGGAGAATAGTCCTGAACTAGAGGATTAGAAACCCCATGAAAGGACCAGGAAGATATTCTCTAGTGGTAAAAACTCAGGTAAACTTTTTCATTTCTAAATTTTTTTTAAAGAAGGAGATCAAGGAGGAGTGATCCTTTGATCTTTGCCTATCAATACAATGCAGGACACATTAACAGGTTGTATTCTTTTCCTAGCAAAGCACTGGAGGTTTTTTATTTCAGGTTGATGTCTAGGTCAGTGCTCCTGAATGAAGGATGGTGAAGTTTCCTTAAAAGATGCAGCAGATTGCAAAAGTGAGCTAATCCTGCATAGGACTTGGTGTGCACTATATGAGTTTTGATGGTAGCCTTCCTTATTACCCAAGCTTCTGTGACATAGGCATGTAAGCTGCTAACTAATATTCCAGCTGTGAATACAAAAGAAATATTTATTTAGAAATTGTTTATGCTCCCTCCCCAGAAGTCTGCCCAAACTGGATTACGAAGACTAATGAAAACAAAACTTCAGAAGATATTAATTAAAATATAGCATTGGGGGGGGGGCAGAAAATGTAGCTTAGCAAAAAAGCATAGACTATAAAAACAGACCACACAGCTGAAAATAAAGCTTCCAGACTAAAATAGTGTTTAAAATATCAACTCTTTAAATAAAAACCTGGGTGAACAGAAATATTTTGACCTGGTGCCTAAAAGAATGCACAACATAGGTGCTAGGCAAGTCTGAAGTAGGAGGGTAAACCACAAGTGAGGTGAGAAAACCCTGTCTCGGTTGCCACCTGCTTCACCTCTGAAGGTGGAGGCACAGGGAGCAGGGCTTGTAAGGCAGATTTTAATTGGCAGGGTGGACAATATGGGAGGAGGTGGTACTTGAGGTACCCTGGCCATAAGCCATTTAGGGCTTGAAAGGTAAGGACCATCATATTGAATTGTACCCAGAAACAAATATGCAACCAGTGCAGATCTTTCAGCACAGGGGGGAATACAATCACTGTATCCAACCCCTGACAATAATGTGGCTGCTCCATTTTGGTTAAGCTGAAGTTTCTGGACTGTTTTCAAAGGCAGCCCATGTATATCCCAATACAGTAATCTAACCTGGATGTAATCAGAGCATGGGTCACCATGGACAGATGGAACAGCCATAGCTGGCATATCAGCCAAAACTGATTTAAAAGCACTATGTGTCACAGAGGAGATCTTGGCCTCCAGTTGAAGGCCAGGATCCAGTAGTACTTTCAAACTACTAAGATGTTCCTTCAGGGGGAGTACAACTGTTTCCAGGACAGGCTGACTCCTCAGTCCTTTAGCAGCTTTGTCATTGATTAGCAGCACCTCAGTCTTGTCTGGATTGTACTTCAGTTTATTGGCCCTCATCAATCCCATTACCACCTTCCAGGCACTTGATCATGATTTCTACAGACTTAACCAGGGGTGTCAAACATGCAGCCTAGGGGCTGGATCAGGCCCCCAGAGGGCTTCTATCAGGCCCGCAGTGGAACTGGCTGTCTTCTGCTTCTTCTTCCAGTTCTGCTGCTGCTGCATCATTGTAGGTTTGCAGTTTACAGATACACACCTGAACAGATTACTCAAGATTGCAACAGCACAGACATTTTGATGCAATAATTCAGAGCAAGAGGTATTAATTATCAGACACTGTTAAATAAACAAAATATTGCAAGAGTGCTTATGTTTTAAGCATGTTTTTATTTTAAGTTTAAAAAAACCCTTTGTGTTTGTATCCTTTATAAAGTTTATATCTCTGCTACCTGGCGTTACATTTTATGACACACATGGTCCAGCCCAACAAGGTCTCATTTATGTCAGATCTGGCCCTCCTAACAAATGAGTTCGACAGCCCTGGACTTAACTGTTAAGGAGGAGTAGAGCTAGGTGTCATCTACATATTGGTGGCACCTTATCCAAATTGTCTGATCTCTCCCAGTGATTTCAAGTAGATGTTAAACATCATGGGTGACCCATTAGAACCTGTGGGGACACCATAGCATAAATACTATGGGGCTAGGGACCTGTCCCCCAGCACCACTTTATGGAATTGGCCAGGTAAGTAAGAGCAGAACCACTGAACCACAGTCCTCCCAACACAACTAGTCTCTTGAGATGGTTGACTGTATTGATTGCTGCAGAGGGATCCAGGAGAATGCAGAGATGCATTCCCCTGCCACTCTTCTAGAGAAGATCATCCATCAGGGTGCATAAGGCCATTTTCATCCCAAACACAGTACTCATTCCAGATTGAAATGGGTCCAAATAGTCCTTCTCTTTCAAGGTCACCTGAAGCTGTGTGTCCACCACCCACTGAAACACCTTGCCCAGAAATAGAACATTGGCCACTGACTGCATGGTGATAGTTGAGGTCAATGGAGTCCAGGGGTGCCTTTTTCAGGACAGGTTGAATGACTTCTTCCAAAGTAGTTGGAACTACACCCTCCTATAGTGATGAATTTTTTTCCTCCCAGACCCATTTGGTCAATCCAACAACCGTAAAGGGCAAGGGTGTCCCAAGTACAGTTCCAAGGTTCGGGCATGGGCTAGGCAACACTCACAGCCTCAAGTCCAAGGGAGTATTCCAGAACCAGGTTCCTCAGGTACAGGCCAGAGATCAGTTCTAAACACAAGCAGCAAAGTCAGTAGCTAACAGACTCATTGCTTCCACACAGCTACTACCTTCTCTGTTGCTTTTAAGCCCCCTGCTGTTAGACCACCTGTGTTGCATCATGCACTTGCAAGTTGCCTGAGGCCTGCTCCTGCAAACACTCTTCATCACTGTTGATGCTGGGCTAGTGCTGTGCTGGTAGACGGACACCATGCCTTCTGACTTGAAGGTCTCTCCTTATCTTTCTCTGATGGCATTCCTGGCTCTGGTGATGAGGGGGGTGAACTGACCAGTAACTGGCTCTCTGTTGCCAGCACAGGACTGGGAAGCTGAGGAGCCAGTGTGCTGGGTCCTGGCTTTTATGTCTGGCCCCTCAGAGACCACCTCCTCCTGCAGTGCCTCTGCCACTGGCTGTGAGTTTGGGTCAGGTCTGCTGGCTGCCTCTTCCTCAGAAGAGTCCTCTGTGTCTCTTTGCTCTGCTGGGCTTGGCTAGTCAGTGACTAAGGGACGAGTCTAGACATGGTGGGCCACACACTTTTAAACTTCATCAGGCCTCACCAATTGAAAGTCATTAATAGAACTATGACTAGACTACATTCCTATGCTCCTCAGGGTCCTCAGTGCCAAATCTGAGACTACCTCAGTCACCTCAGGCAAGGAGATGGGGGGGGTATATCAACGGAATCTCTCAAAATTGTATGCCTGGGTAACAAAACTGGTGAGGGCCAGAGAGGCCCAATAGACCACAGCCACTCCCTCTTCTGCTGACCAAACCTAGACTCAGAGGTTGATTCGGGGGGATCGTGGGGATCACCGTTCCCCCAGGTGAGGTGTGGGGGCGGGGCACACGACGAAGCCCCACCCCTGCTCAGGGCCGGCCCAAGGTATTTCTGAGCCCTAGGCAAGGCCAGCTTGTGGTGCCCGGGCCCCCCAGCGATGCCAACCTCCTGCTGGGGCCTGGAGACCTCCCAGAAACATGCGGGGGGCCCACCGGGCACCATGCCAAGGTGGAAGCAGCAAGTGCCCCGGTGCGCAGCAGGTACGAGCCCCGGCCGCCGCGCCAGCCGCTTTTGCAGCCAATCTTGGGGAAGGGGAGGAGGAGGAGGAGGGAGGGGGATCTCTGTCTTTGGAACCGGGCTTGGGCAGGGGGGGAGCAGGGGGGAATCTCGCTCTGCTGCTCTCCCTCTCTCGG